>NW_015169189.1:481851-485434 GCF_001447785.1 Gekko japonicus | reverse complement strand
GGTCTTAGCCCGGTGCCCGGCACAGCCGCCCGTCGCCTCCAGCCCCCGGGAACGTGAAGCTGCGTCTGAGGTGGGACTCAGACGACGTGGCCAATGGGACGTGGGCAAGCCGTTGATGGACAGCCGAGCCATCCAAACACTGTAGGGGCACATTGCGTGAAGTTTGCAACTCGAATGATAAAAGGGTTGGAACACTTTCCCTATGAGGAAAGGTTTCCCTATGAGGAAAGGGTAAAGCGCTTAGGGCTCTTTAGCTTGGAGAAAAGACGACTAAGGGGTGACATGATCGAGGTTTATAAGATTATGCATGGGAAAGAGCAGGTAAAGAAAGAGGTACTTTTCTCCCTTTCTCACAATACAAGAACTCGTGGGCACTCCATGAAACTGCAGAGCGGTCGGGTTAGAACGGATAAAAGGAAGTACTTCTTCACCCAAAGAGTGATTAACACATGGAATTCACTGCCACAGGAAGTGGTGGGTGCTACAAGCATGGACGGCTTCAAAAGGGAATTAGATAAGCATATGGAGCAGAGGTCCATCAGTGGCTATTAGCCACAAGGTATAGCTAGGGGCTCTGGGGCAAGTGATCTCTGTCTTCTTGGTGCTTGGGGGGGGGGTTAACAGTGGGAGGGCTTCTAATGTCCTGGCCCCACTGCTGGACCTCCTGATGGCACTGGTATTTCTGGCCACTGTGTGACACAGAGTGTTGGACTGGATGGGCCTTTGGCCTGATCCAACATTGGCATCTCTTATGTTCTTATGTTCTTACTGCTTTATAATATAGAGAGATAATAATAACCCCAAAGTTTATGCCCCTGCAATGGTATCCCATCTTGACGATGTTCTTCTGATGGAAATGGGTTTTCCCCTGACCTTCCCCTTCTCAGCAGTCTTCTGTGATCTCAGAACTTGCTAGGAGTCAGGAGACCTTCACGGGGAGGGATGGAATCTTCACATGGGAAGTGGCCTACAGTGAGGGTAAGATAAGATTGTCTCCTCTACTTTTTTAAAAAAATACAGTCCGGGCAAAAGAATGACCACAGTTTCATTCCAAGTACAGAGAAATCATCAAAACAACATTTATTTTATTTTATTTGTTCAAATTTATACCCCACCCTCCCAGCTTAGGCCGGCTCAGGGTGGCTTTCAACATGAGCTTTCAACAGTCCATGTATCTGAATTGTATCCACCCATGGGCTCATGTTCATAAAATGCATACCACAGTGCTGATCTTTAAGGTGCTATGTGATTCTTTGTGGGAGGGTTTTCTGCAGTAGTCTAATAGTGTTACCCCTCTGGACTTCATCCTGAATTGCACTTTTTAAAATTCTGCTATCCATTACGTTTTAAACAGCTGCTTTGTATTGAAATGGTAAAGCAAGATTCACATCTAGAACTCTCTAATGGGACTGGTAAGTAATTTTTTCTTTAACATTCTAATTGGTCTGCTGAGCAAGTTCATGTCTAAAAAAACATACTGATGAAAAATGGGTTAAAACAAGAACAGTTCTTTAGTTCATAGTTAAGAATAGTACAGCCATTCAGCTCAAGTTTATGCATTTTTGTTCAACACAAGCCTGTTGTTACTGAAAGTGGCTACGTTTTTTATGCAGATAAGGAAGAATAGTACCATATCTCAGAAAGGACCTCATCGATATCAAGGCCAATCTCCCCTCAAGCAGGGCTATAAGAACATAAGAAGACCAGTGGTCCATCTAATCCAGTATCCTGTCTCACACAGTGGCCAAACAGTTCTTCTGGAGGGCGAACAGCCGGGCATGGAGGCTGAGAACTTCCACTAATGTTACCTCTTGGCACTGAAATTCAGAAGCTGCCTCTGATTGTGGAGTTCCATGTTAAGTCACCATGGCTAGTAGACACTGATAGACCTATCCTCCATGGATCTATATAATTCCCCCTTTAAAGCTGTCTATGACTGTGGCTATCAGTACATCCTCTGGCAGTGAATTCCACATTTTAATCACTCACTGATTAAAGAAGTATTTCCCTTGTCCATCCTTTACCTACTGCCCATCAGCTTCATTGGATGCCCTCAAGTTCTAGTATTTCGGTAGAGGGAGAAAATTTTCTTTTATCCACCCATGCATACTTTTATAAACCTCTATCATGTCCCCACCTTAGTTGTATCTTTTGTAAACTGAAAAGTCTCAGACTCTTCAACATTTTCTCATAGGGAAGGTGCTTCAACTGCGTAATCAGTTGCCCTCTTCTGTACTTTTTCCAGCCCTGCAATGTTCTTTTCGAGATAGGGTGACTAGTACTGGACGCAGTATTCCTGATCTGCCCAAACCAGCAACCTAGGTTCTATCTAAAGTTCAACAGTCAACCTTCCTGCTTCAGGGATTGATGGAACACACATAAATTAATTCAAACCAAAGCTCCTGTGCAATATGAATTTATTTAAGAGAGTACTCTTAAAGTACATCAATTTAAATAGCTGGTCAATTGTCCTCCATCAATGGCTTTCTCCTTCCTCCCATTTCCAATGCCATAATGCATGTAGAGCTCACCAAACAATTGCTTAAGGCACCTTAATCCCCTTACCATTTAACCTCAGCTAGGGATGCTACAGTAGTCAGCCTCCAAACGGGGCCTGGAGTTCTTCTAGAATTACAAAGATCAGTTCTCCTAGCTGCTTTGATAGGTGGACTGTATGACATTATACCCTATTGAGGTCCCTCTCTAAGGTCCACCCCCAAATCTCCAGGAATTCCCCAACTCAGAGTTGGCAACCATAAGAGATGCTGTTGCTTTCACCCAAAACAGCAGAATTCAGTAAAGCTGTATCTGCAAAGAGGGTTATAGCAACTACTGCTTGTCTCCGTCCTGTGTTGCTAAGGTATATTAAGTCTACAGGTCTAGCCCATGGTTCCTTCCCATACCAGCATCAGCCCTTTCCTGGACTGGATAGTCTCTTGAGATAGGCAGTGCAGTATGGCTCTTCTGCAAAGCACACTTCCTTGTCTCCAGATACTTTCCCCAGCAGGAAATGGCAATCATCCCAGGAGTCTCTGAGACATGGCAGAGGACTCTGGAGTGATTTGCCATTCCTGGGTGGAGTAGATGACCATGTATGTTTATTCAAGAACCTTGACATCTCCATCATTCCCATTATTTTGGTGCATATTGTCACTTTTTCTGCAGCAGCATACGGCTCTTCAATCATATATTCTGAAAGTGCTTAGTTTTGAGTAGCCCTATTGAGGTCACAGACAATGTTTGAAGATTTCGTCATTAACCAAGTTTTAATTCAAATGTTCCATTTTAATTGCCTG
Source organism: Gekko japonicus (assembly GCF_001447785.1). Taxonomy (NCBI): domain Eukaryota; kingdom Metazoa; phylum Chordata; class Lepidosauria; order Squamata; family Gekkonidae; genus Gekko; species Gekko japonicus. The sequence continues at coordinate 482,138 of NW_015169189.1, read as the reverse complement.
TGGATCAACTGTGATTGCTGTTAAGAGGTCCTCTCTCTTCTCTGTCTTAAAAAGGTGAGAAAGTGAATTCAAGAGTCGACTTTAGATGCTTTGTACAGTTCTCCTGAGACTGCTGACCCTGAAGGACTCACTTTCTTACCTCCTGTTTGAAACATTTGTGTCTCATTAGTTCATGACAGATTGCACAGGTTGGGGGGAATATAATCTCATGCAGCCCGACTCCATACAATTTCTTGCTTTAAAGAACTTTCCTGGCATCCAGAAGGCTGCCTTGCTTTAGATGATTG
>NW_015169189.1:478294-481778 GCF_001447785.1 Gekko japonicus | reverse complement strand
TTTTGCACAATTATTCTACCATGGTGGTTCTGGTGTTTATAGGAAAGGTCATGTAATGTGAGAAACAACAAAAAAGAGACATTTTTCTCATACTCAAGTGGTGTTTTTTCAAGTGGGATAAGGGGTGAGTTAATGCACTAATCATTGTTTCTTGACATATATGGCTGCAGTGAAGTTGTTTTTTAAAAGATGGTGAAGGTTCCTTGCAGCGGAGCATAGTTAGAGCTTTCAGATTTGGTTTCAGATTTTTTTTTTTAAAAAAAGAGTAAGATCAGATATCAAACATGGCTCATGTGATACTCTACCTTTTGCCACTAGATGGGGATAATTGTAAATTAGGGTTCATCAGGGATCTTTAAGAACGTTAAGATAAAAAGCTCATCATCAGATACTTAACAAAGAGACAAGAGACAGCTCTTTGAGTCTGACTGAACAGAAAAGACAAACCATGAAAGAGTTTCCATCTTGGGAGGCTAAATCATTCTGTGTGGAACTGGAGAGTCCCTCTAGTCTCTGTTTTCTCTGTTCTTCAGAATGTATATTGGACTGTTTAATGATATCACCCATAGCTTCAAGACTGGGTGTCATCAGTATGCTGATAAAATTTTATATTATGTTTCTTTTTAAAAGCCTCAATAACTATCTTACCCAGAGCCTGACCCTGCTGGTAGACCTCTGGATGCTACCTGGGTTATGGCCACTGTGTGACAGAGTGTTGGACTGGATGGGCCACTGGCCTGATCCAACATGGCTTCTCTTATGTTCTTATGATGCAGTAATCACATAAATGAAGGGGAACTAAATAAAATTGAATCCAGTGAAGATGAAGGTGGTGCTGATTGAAAAAGGCAATGAACTCAATCTTGAAGCTTTGGGTGGTGTGTTATTGATAGAGAACTTGAAAATCAGGTGGACCTTGTTATCAGAGCAGTGGGATCATGCTCTTGCTAAGAGTGGCATCTTTCATTTACACCTAGTATGTACATTATCTGGACTTGTCTAATCCATAATTCTGGATTTGGCCTTGCTGACCCAGGAATTGCTACTCATTGTCCCTTCACACAGGGAGTGAGTACTTCTGCAACTCACTGTTGCGCCATCTCTGCTGCTGCCTCAGCCTCATAGAATGGCCCCTTGCATAGGGTATCTTATATTTGTGTTTAAAGTAAAGGTAAAGGTTCCCTTGCTCGAAAGCCAGTCGAATCCGACTCTAGGGTTGCGGTGCTCATCTCCGTTTCAAAGCCAAAGAGCCAGCGCTGTCTGAGGACGTTTCCGTGGTCATGTGGCTGGAATGACTAAACACCAAGGCGCACGGAACGCTGTTACCTTCCCACTGAAGTGGTATTTGTGTTTAGGAAGGCGCATAAGGCATTGTTTTTCCACAAAGCCTTCTTGATGTTTATTTCTTTGTATAAAATATTCAGTTTGCCTTTTCACAAAGCTCAAGTTGACTAACAACCAACGTTAAAAGAGGTTCACTAGTGTACCAAGGATTTTAGTTGTTTATCCATGTATGCTCAGGTTGTATTTTTCTGAACTTTAAATAGTATTTTGTAAAAAAGAGGCAGTAACACTATGAACCACAATAATAGAAATATTTATTAATCAAATATATTTACAGACTTTATATTTTCAAACGTGTGCATGGTTTTTCATTTAAACAAAGTGTGATATTACAGTTTATAGCACAGGAACACAGCTACATGCATGACTTAATGAATTCATTGTAGTTTACAAAAATGGTATTCATATGATTAAAAAAAATAGCCCATTTATCATTCTAACTCTTATAAGAAAAAAATGACACCTTTTGGCATTTTATTCACCCTTGTCTTTTTAATCTCAGTTATGTACAATATTGTGAAAATGAATAGAACTGAGAATAGAAAACTTGAGACCAAACCAGTGGGTGAATGTTTAACTAGGGCAACAAAAGACCCTAATCCCCACCAAAGTTCTCTGACACCTACCCACCCATGATGAATAGTATCTAGATAGTGAGGCTTGGAGTAGAGAACTTTTTACTTCATTGTGTCCCCAGTAGGTCAGTCATAACCATTTTCATAACCCAGAAAAAAAATCCTTCCAGGGTTTTCAAACTAGGGCTGCCAAATGCCCCCGGGGGGCGGATTTCCCCCCGCTTTTGAGCCCCGCTTTCCGCTCCCGCAGAATCGGGGCCCGGGGGAAACCCCACCCCTGCGTGCGCGTCACCTGGAAGTGACGTCGCACACTGGGGGTGGAGCCACACCATTTGAGGGGAAAACAAAGTTTCCCCCTCAAATGGCGTGGCCCCGCCTCCAGCGTGCGACGTCACTTCCGGGTGACGCGCACGCGGCGCGCGCACGTTCCAGACACCGGCCGGGAGCCCCCCACTCCTGGCCAAAACACATTTGGCAACCCTACTTCAAACACATATATTTGGTTTCTGAGGACATGCTTAGAATATAGAAATCAGAGGCAGGCAGGTCAGAAGAAGCAAAGAAAAAGAGCCAGTCCACCAAAAGACTTTAGAAGGTAATTAGTCTCAGGATGCTCACATGGTACTCCGGAAACGTATTTTCAACTTATCTGTGCAGTGGATATCATACTGTTTAATTGCAACCAATGTCACTATCAGTACTATCAGTCTGTACATGTTTATAGATGCATAGTGGATGTGCTGAAAACGAGTTATCTGTGTTCAGGGGTCATTTCGTAGAAAAAGAGCTGCAGGAGCTCATTAGCATAACTTATTAGCATATGCCACACCCCCTGACATCACCAGAAGTGTGCACCAGCCCCTCTGACAGGCAGAAGCACCTGGGGTCCATTCTTTCCCCCCTCTCCTTTCCCTTCGCCTCCAAGTCGGGCGAAGGAAAAGGGGAGGGGGAGGATCTCAGGCACTTCTGCCTGACAGAGGTGCTGGCGTGCCCACAGCCAGCCTGGGTGAATGATAGAATCATAGACTCATAGAGTGGGAAGGGACCTCCAGGGTCATCTAGTCCAACCCCCTGCACAATGCAGGAAATTCACCAATACCCCCCCACACCTCAGTGACCCCTGTTCCACGCCCAGAATATGATTTTAAAAAACCCTCCAGGATCACTGGGGGCCAAACTGGCCAGGAGAAAAATTGCTTCCTGGCCCCAAAGTGGCGATCAGCATTTCCCTGGGTGTGTAAGAAAGGGCCACAAGAACTAAGCACTGATGCAACCCTTCCTGCTCTGCCTCCCATGATTTGCCTAAGTTTACACAATCAGCATTATGATCCTTTTAAAGTTGAAAGCATGGTATAAATGCAAAGGACTATTTGTAAGATTATCTGTAAGACACAAGACCAGGACGCATCTCACTTCTGGCAATCACTTGGAGAGACCCTATCACTCAGCTTCCATTGCCCCACATACACCCCACACTGGAATAAGAACATAATATCAGGCCATAGCACATTGCAATAAAGCCCCTACAACTGTATACAGAAATACTGAGCTTCCCTACACCACAC
>NW_015169189.1:357112-476335 GCF_001447785.1 Gekko japonicus | reverse complement strand
GCTGCACTGGCTGCCAATAGCGTACCGGATTCATTTCAAAGTGCTGGTTCTTACCTTTAAAGCCCTACATGGTTTGGATCCAGCTTACCTAAGGGACCACCTTTCCTCATATGTTCCCCCGCGAGCACTTCGGTCCGGGACTCAACATCTCCTGGCAATGCCAGGTCCCAAAGAGGCCAGGCTGGCCGCTACCAGGGCCAGGGCTTTCTCGGTGGCGGCTCCTATCTGGTGGAACGAGCTCCCGGAGGAGACCCGGGCCCTGCGGGACCTTGTGCAGTTCCGCAGGGCCTGTAAGACGGAGCTCTTCCACCAGGCGTATGAGTAGGAGCTGCCACTACCACTACGATCACCATTATTCCATCTTCACCTGGCCCTGGATGAGGGAACATCAGTGCTTCCCTGGAGCAGACGATGCTGAACAGTTGAAATATGCCATCTTTGAAATTTCATGTTGAACACCTTGAGCACTTTAGTCAATAACTTGTTAAGAATGGTTTTGTACTGTTGGGATTTTAAATGGTTTTAATTATGTTTTATATTGGCGTTTGCCCCTGTGTAAGCCGCCCTGAGCCCGCATTGCGGGGAGGGCGGGGTATAAATTGAATTAAATAAATAAATAATAAATAAATATCTGCAAATAGCACTTCATTGTTCATAAAGGACTGAGACCTGTTCTCCACATGCAGTATTATGAGTCGGTTGATCCTGAAGTGGCAGAGTTTCAAGGTGGATTGCTTTAGACTGCAGCTGGGGGAAGATTTTTTAAAAAACATGTTGATACCAATGTTCCCTCTAAGCTGCGGAGTCTTGTGAGCAAAAATTCTACTTTGGGAGATCCTGGCATTAAAGTTGTGAGCGAGCAATTTGGCTGCTGCATAAATTAGATTGCTCTGGAGCCATCCTTCCTGAGCTAAGACAAAAGTGTGTGAGCCAGAGGCTAAAAAACTGTGAGCTAGCTCACACTAACTCAGCTTAGAGGGAACACTGGTTGATACCCATAAAAATCTCCCTTCAAATAGAAAACTTGCACAGCAATGAGCAGCCTGAGCTAGAACATGAATTTTGCATGTACCAGGTTTAATTTAACAAGATTTCTTACATGTCAAATGGTTTTCGACATTGGTTACCTCTTTGCTTGCCTCCTGAAAAGGTGTCATCCGCTCTCCCACCTCAAGATTCCACCACCTCATTTTGCAGCATGTGTAGATTAGGTTTCTTTTTTTTTTTTTACTAGTGTATGTATTGTTTTATTTTTTTAAGTAGGAATAAATTATGCCATTGTTTAGGAATAAATTATGCCATTGTTTAGGAATAAATTATGCCATTTGGAATGTTACCCCAGCATAAAAACATATACATCTTTGAAACATTTTATAACTGAAGATCTCAACAGCTTTTGAAATAGCATGCACAAAATTAGAACTTAAGTAACTGTCCCTTCTTCATAACTTTATTTTACTGTTTTCAGGCATTTAAGACTGCAGCTTTAATGGGCATAAATGCATAATTACTCATGAATACTTAAAAAGAAATCCCACAGTTTCCAGTAATAGTAGAAACCAGTAAGATTTTCCTCCATTTAATTTAATTTAAGCTATGGTTTAGTTTGTCAGCTCTATTGAAGAGTATTCCGTATGTTCAATAGTGTAATGAAATACAAACTTGGCCGCGGCAAGGGGGGGGGGATAAATAACTTTGAATTATTTAGTGTTCCTCATAAATTGTATTTCGGGAGCACCATTTGTGTGATAAAAATGCTACACAATGGCCCTGACCGACTACAAATAACTACAGCAATGGGGTGTTGCCTACATGGTTTCCAAAAATAAAAAGCTGTGTCCAGATGCACATACAACACACCTCCAGTTCAGTAGGCATTATTAATAGGGTTACTTGTAGAAGAGTCAATCAGCCATGTGATTAATAGGGAAAGGGGGTGGGCTGAATTCAGCACCTTCCCTTCTGTATATTTGAAATCACTGAAAATCTCACTGACACCTGACATGTGCAGTGCTCCCCTATGGAATTTTTTGAATAGGATACTAGGCACACCGTTCCTTAAACAGTCAAAGGTACACACTCTGTTTCTGCATATGTCTTCAACATGACTGGGGCAAATAAGTGATATCTAAGTGATCCCCCCCCCCAAAAAAAGCAGGACCCCCATAGATGAAATGGGATGAGGGATGCAGAAAAGGAAATGAAAGCAGGGGAGGTCCAAAAGTTTCAAGGAAAGAAGAAGTGTGGTATGGCAGAAAATTTTGTAGATGTGAAACCTTGTCATGTTGCAGATGAATAAACACTTGTTCTTCTCATGCTATTGTTCCATGCACTTGTATCTTCCTCCAAGAAAACCTACAGCCTTCTAAAACACACACTCACACTATTTCCTATGTGTCACAGGTTCAAGTGTAAGTATTCCTCTCCCCTGCTAACAATATAGCATCATTGTCCCAGTCTTGTACTGTCAGGAACAAAGACCCAATACATTTTGAGAGGAGAAATGAACTGATTTCAGCAAAGGGAGGAAGCATAATTGCAGAAACATATAATCTGCACTACATGCCATCTCTGCAAAACTTGTGTACAGATGATGTCCTCAAACATATCACTTATGTGTTTTACTAAACTGTAATGACAACATTTTTGGGGGTACCCCAATGATATTTTTGAAAAATATGTATAAATGCAAAACCAGTCCACGTCCACCTCTCAAAAGTAATATATATTAGTAGTTCTACCCCATGCAGGCAGGTGAAACACATGCTTTGCTGGAAAACAAAAATGCCTTCAATCAATCTGATTCTGCTTTTTCACCTGAGTTTTACTGAAATGATTTTGCTTTTTCCAATTTCAGATATCTTTGATGTGATTACCTATTAAAGCTACTTCTCTTCAGTTAAAAAAATTACAAAATGTGGTACGACCTTAATTTTTGGCAACCTGTTTCCTAGTATGCCATTAGTACATGTTGTTGAAATAACAGTGAAATGTCTTATGTTGGTTCTGTACTTGCCACACAGCACGTGATAGATCCAGGGCTGACATTTCACATTTGGCTGATTGAGAGGTTATTTTACATAATTCAAAGACTGTTGATATGACTTTGACTAAAAATCAATGACTCTCCATATTTGTGAATCATCTATGTATTGCCCTGTACATTCATAAAAAAGAATGAAAGATTTCAGAAGCAACTAAGGTCTCTCATTCATTAGGTATTTTATTACATTTTGGGTAGTGAACAGAATGTCCACTGATATTGCCCCTCAACTGGTAAGCAATGTTCCCTCTAAGCTGTGGAGTCTTGTGAGCAAAAATTCTATATTGTGAGCTACTGGTGTTAAAATTGTGAGTGAGGGATTAGGCTTCTGCATAAACTAGCTTGCTTTGGAGCCATCCTTCCTGAGCTAAGAAAAAATGTGTGAGCTGGAGACTAAAAAACTGTGAGCTAGCTCACACTAACTCAGCTTAGAGGGAACACTGCTGGTAAGAATTCTTGCTCTTGGTGGTATTCTTCTTTGTCATCTGAAACTGACATAGCAACATTACCTCTTAGTCACTTTACGACATTCAATTTAATAATGAGTTCATAACTCAGTAACTGCAACATAGTGACTTGGACATGTGAAAGAGTCATCACAAATTGACGCCAGAAACAGAATGTTTGTGTCACTTCAAGCACTATACCATTATTTGAGTATCCATATTTCGCTGACAAGTCACTGAGAGCAGTCTTCCACATGAAGAGAAGAAGAGGTTGGATTTATACCCCACCCTTCACCCGGAGTCTCAGAGCAGCTTACAAACTCCTTTCCTTTCCCCTCCCTACAACAGACACCCTGTGAGGCAGGTGGGGCTGAGAGAGCTCTGACAGAAACTGCTCTTTCAAGAACAGCTGTGACAGAACTATGGCACAATACTTTGATACCTATGGGCACTGCCATCACAGGATGATGTAAACCCCCTCCCCCATGTAGTACTGATCTCCTGTTCTTGTCACAATTTCTCATGTTCTGGGGATCAACCACTCTAGCATCCCAATGCCAGTAGCTTGTGCTGGCATGGGGTAGTTTGTTTGAGGAAGAAGTAAAAAGTGGAGGCTGACACTGTTTCTTGCCAGACTAGTATGACACTAGTGTTAGGAGCTGCTGACCAATCCCCAGATCCTAAAGACGGGTTGCCAAATTACAATGACAGTGGTGCTTCTTCCTACTTCAGCTCTAAAAAAGCCCTTTTCTTAGTATTTTTATTCCACTGTTTCAGAGCATATGCACTAGAACCTTGAATATTATCAGCTAGAGCATCAAACTGGCATTTGTGATCCATGCTGTGCGTGCCCTCTTCTGTCTTGCATAAATGGGTTTAATGAGATTTAATCAGGTGTGTCACTTCACGCAGGAAATTGCAAGTTTCAGGAAATTTGAAGGCTTTCATACATTGTAGGGAATTATTCAATTCGTTTTTCCCCCTAAGAGATAACAAAGTACCTAAGTAGCTGAATTTTGCCTTCAGGCATGTGAGATTCGCAAGTCTTAATAATAACCTCCCTGTTTTCATCCCTTCACAATCAGCGCTCATTCTTATATTTTATTCTATTTTTAAATATTTTTTATTTTATTTATTATTGATTTTGTATCGAAATAAACTTTAAACTGAACATTTATTTTATTTATTTATTTATTAGATTTTTACCCCGCCCTCCCCTCCGGGACAGGCTCATAATTAATATGGCAATGAATCTGGTATCCTACTGTATGAATGGTAGTTCCAGAGACTTGGGTATCATCTCTCCTTATATATAATTCTATTTTTGAGTGGCAACATTCCATGCACTCCATCAGCCATTGGTCCGTCAGCCGCTACTCAAGAGTACTTGCATGCCATTAGCCGGGTGCTGGGTCTGCTCCTCTTCCCTGCTCATTCCCCCTTCAGCCACTGTGCCCTGTCAGAATTACTGGCAAACGGCTTTGTCTCTTGACAAAGATGCTTTTTCTGCTTGCCTCCTGTGTGGGACTAACTTTGCCCTCAGTGGCCATTGGTAGGTGTAACGAAATGGCAGTTAACTGTCTTTGTAAGATGGCTGTGATTCTCTGTTTAAAATGGTCCCCCGTAAGGTTTAATTGAGCTGTAGTTCCAGAGAGGGGCCTGCAGGGGTATCACTCACTGGGTTGAATGGGGCTTCCTCATCTGCTGGCCTACAGTTCCCAGCTGCCTCAAAGCCAAAAAGTGTGGGAAAACAGGGACTGTCCCAACAGGCGGGGCGGCATCAATATAGACTGCAGCCCATCCAGGTAGGAGGCAGTCTTCAACCCTGGGAGGCAGCAGAAATTCAGCCACTCCACAGACGGCTGGACTGGGGAATGAATGAAAGTTTCCCTGCTCTCTTGGGCAAGAGAGAGAGGCTGAAGTACAGCCAGAGGCCGGTCCAAGGAGAGATCCTATCCTGAGCCCACAGAGGTAAAGAGTATTGTGTTAGAGGCTGAAGTACAGCCAGAGGCCGGTCCAAGGAGAGATCCTATCCTGAGCCCACAGAGAAAGAGTATTGTGTGTAGGAAAAGAGGACTGCGTTTAACCCCTGTTGATTTATGCTCTGTTGGTCCTACAGTGTGTGTGTGCTCCATAACTGTGTAAATAGTTAAAGCAATTCTTTTATTTGGGCTAATAATCTATGTTGTGTTCTGACCACATGGTCTTCCCTGCTGTGCACAATACCAAAGGAAAGGGGTAGCCCAGGGAAGCAAAGAAAGGCCAGACCCTTGGGTTGCCAACTTTCCAGGGATCCACCAAAGATTGCGGATTCCATCAAATAGGGAGATTCAGCCAGATGGGTCTCACTGCCCCTTTAAAAAGGCAGTGATGATTCTGTGACTGCTGGCAGCAAACTTAAGGAGTGAGATATGCCCACGGGACAAAGGTGGGAGGCAAATAGCTGAATTGTAAACTGGAGCCTGTTTCACCACAGTAGGCAACCAAGCTCGGTTCAGACAAAGGAAGGAAACCCTTTGTAGGCCTTTGTGAGGAAGTCATTGGGGCCAGTCCTGACTATGGTTGCCAGCTCCAGGTAGGGAGATTCCTGGAGATTTTCTGGTAGAGTCTATGGAAGCCAGGGTTTCAGGAGGGGAGAGGCCTCAGCTGAACAGAATGCCATAGAGCCCACCTTCCAAAGCAGTTTTTTTCTCCGGGGGGGGGGGAGATCTGTTGTCTGGAGTTCAGTTGTGATACCTGGTGATCTACAGGCTCCAGCTGGAGGTTGGCTACCCTAGGCATAGCAGTAAGTGCTACAGAGCAGGGTCTGCTAAATCCAGGTTCTTGCTGTAGAAGCCGAGTCGGTGATTTTGGGCCAGTCACAGACTTTCAGCAAAACCTACCTCACAGGGTTGTTGTGCAAGTCAAAAGGAGGAGAGTAGAATGATGTGAGCTGCTTTGGTCCCCATTGCAGATAAAGACTACTTTTCCTCCTGGGAAACCATTGTTGCCAATCTCCAGGTGAGGGCTGGAGATCACTCAGAATTACAACTGCTCTCCAGATGGCAGAGATCAGTTCCCCTGTAGAAAATGGTGAACTCTGTGGCAGTCAGGGCTTCAGAACACGGAAAAGGCCGCAGGTGTGTGTGTGGGGAAATGGAAAGCTGAAGAGTGAGGGGGAAATAAAGGTCGGTTGATGTTGGGCTGGGAAGGAGATAGGGTTGCCAACTCCAGATGGGAAATTCCTGGAGATTTGAGGGATAGAACCTGGAGAGAGTGAGGTTTGAGGAAGAGTGGGACCTCAGATAGGTACAATGCCATAGACTCCACTCTCCCAACCAACCATTCCCTTCTGGGGAACCACTGTTGCCAATCTCAGGAGAGGGGTGGAAATCACTCAGAATTACAACTGATCTCCAGGGGGGCAGGGGGAGGAGATGGAAAGCTGAAATCAAAGGGGCAGATAATGGCAGGTTGATGCTTGGCTGGGAAGGAGATAGGGTTGCCAACTCCAGGTTGGGAAATTCATGGAGATTTGAGGGGTTGAGCCTGGAGAGGGTGAGGTTTGAGGAGGGGAGGGACCTCAGACAGGTACAATGCCATAGACTCCTCCCTCCAAACCAGTCATTCCCTACTGGGTAACAATTGTTGCCAATATCCAGGTGAGAGCTGGAGATCACTCAAAATTACAACTGCTCTTCAAGTAGCAGAGATAAGTTCCTCTGGAGAAAATGGTGGACTTATACCCTGCTGAGGTCACCACAGCACATTGATACTGAGTGCCCAAGGCCTTGGCACTTTCCCAGTGCCTCTTTCTAGATCTCGTTGTATTTATTTCCACAATGGGCCTTATTCCTAGTATATAATATTTTAAAATAATGTCAGAGAGTTCTGTTCCAGAATTCTGTTCCCACAATTTTATGCCTTTTTTCCAGACAACTTTGAGTTGAGGATGTGACTGCGAAGAAAGCTAATGCAATCTTAGGATGCATTAACAGAAGCATTGTGTCCAGATCACGGGAGGTATGCTATGATCAGGCCTCACCTGGAGTACTGTTTCCAGTTTTGGGCACCACATTTTAGGAAGGATGTTGACAAGCTCGAGCGTGTCTAGAGGAGGGCAACCAGAATGGTGAGAGGGTTGGAATCCAAGTCTTATGAGGAAAGGCTGAAGAGTTGGGTATGTTTAGCCTCGGAAAGAGAAGGCTTAGAGGGGACATGATTGCAGTCTTCAAATATTTGAAGGGCTGTCATGTAGGAGATGGAGCAGATCTATTCTCTCTTGCTCCAGATTGCAAGACTAGATCTAATGGGTGGAAATTACAATGCAGTCGTTACTGACTAAATATCAGGAGAAACTTCCTAACTGTAAGAGTGGTTGAGCAGTGGAACAGACTGCGCACAGGAACGGAGTTCCGGTTGGCTCCCAAGTTGGCCACGCCTAGCAGGAACTCATTAGTATAATAGGCCACACCCAACAGCAGAAACTCATTAGGATTGGCTACATTAGGGGTGTGTGGCCTAACATGCAAAAGAGTTCCTGCTACAAAAAAGCCCTGGGTTTTGACAACAAACAAGGTAAACAGAATAACAAGCAAAAGGTGGGTGTGGCTGGATAACCACACTTCTGGTAACATGGGGTGTGGCCCAATATGTTAATGAGTTTCTGCTGTTGGGTGTGGCCTGATATGCTAATGAGTTTCTGCTGTTGGGTGTGGCCCATTATGCTAATGAGTTCCTGCTGGGCTTTTTCTACAAAAAGAGCCCTGATTCTATGATACGTCCAACAGTACATTGGGATGGGATGGGGGTTGAAGATACTATTACATCAATGCTGGCTATCCACTTTCCCTGTCAAATGAAGGGAAACGTTAAGGGCGTTTCTTCACATACTCCCTGTATATCTAGTGCGGCACTACAAAAATAGATTGATAGTGCAGAAAGCTGTCTTTTAGATATATATCTTAGGTCATTTTATGTAATATGAAACAAGTTATTTTGGAGTAAACTACAGCTTGGCTACTTGGTTTATTGAAATATGTAGATGAGGTAGAACTACTGGGAATATGTTCACTTTATCTCTGAAGTTAATGGAACTGGATTTCTTTGAATCCTTAATATTTTGGCTCCTTGGTTTATATCTCAGGTAGTGCAACATTACATTTCTTTTAAAACAGAACACTCCCCTAAAGTGTGAAAAAACTGCCAAATTCTGGAAGGCATAGAGCAATGTTAGCAACAGTTTTAATAAGCAAAGTTGATTGAATTTATGCTTCGCAGTCAATCTCCATGAACGACTACCAACATAAATTCCTGCCTTCTGGATATATTTTGACCCTTGTGGCCTAACTGGAGGAGACTATTATGGGTAATCATGATCAGATCTTCCCAGTATTTTTAAATCAAATAGCAACCAGGAAGGATCCCAATTCAGGCTGTGACTGCTGCAGAAGAAGAAAAGGGCTTTAAGCCTCCCACCTCCTCTGCATGGTTTTGTCAATCAAAACTATTTTTTGCTTTGCTGTTGTTAGAGCTGCGATGGGGGGGGGGGAAGTGCCCTCTTTTTCCCTGTGCTTTTTCTGGGGCTAATAACAGCAATAGGTGCACTATTTCATTCTACAAAACCATGCTGGGATGGAAGGGATAAACTCCTCCCTTTATTTATATGAACCAGTGCCCACATATTATTCAATTTAAAAAAAAAAAGTATCACATCTAATTAGGCCCCCTTGTGCCGGAACAATTAAGTGTATTGTAATTGCAAAAAGTGGTTTCTGTGATTTTTTTGAACTTATTTGCAAAGTTTATTGAAACCAGAGCCATATCTTTTCTTCTAAAATTCTAATTTTAGACTGGGGGGGTAGTTTTGAAAAATGAATCTCAGAGCATATTGAAGGATTAGCGTAAACCTGCAATTTGCATTTGATGGACAGATTGCTATGTGATTTTCATCTCATCTGTTGGAGCCCTTAGTGCCAAATAAATGGGATTTGAATCAATGTCACAGAAAGTATATGATGTGTCTTTTTCTTTTGTTAACACAAAAACCCAGTGTTGTATCCTAAAGAACTATGAATAGAGCACATTTGTAGAACAAAGGTTTGTTGCTTTCCCCTTTGCTTTCTGAAAGATGCTCCAAAAGTCAGGTTGTTCTTGGGTATGTAAGGGGAATGCAGGTGGTAGAGGGTGTTACATACAGAAGGGAGATTCAGCAGTGCCTTTCCCCACACCTTTTCCCTGGAAAAGCTCAAGTCACAGAATAGCTTGCACAGGAGAGAGGCTGGGATAAATTTCTTCTAATTCCCTCTTCAGATTTACAATCCTTGTGCCATATCCCACATGGTTTCCCATCCACAGAAGCAGGGGCTTCAGTGGGGGAAAGAATAGCAATAAATATCCTTTCTTTAGACTCATTCCACGTGCAGTTCTTTAAGATCCAACCCATCATTTATAATCTTTAGGAAGGTTTCTTGATTTAGATACACAGCATTTCTCTTAATAAGAATAAAAAACCCAGCAAAGAGTCCGGTGGCTCGTGGGGGGGGGGGAATGCATTGCAGCATATGCAATAAGCAATCACATCATGCATTTTTTTGCACTAGGCTCTAACACACAAGAGCTTAGCTCACGTAGCTTTGCTAGTCATTACGGCATCACAGGATTTTGTGGGTTTTATTGCAATAGACTAACTATACTGCTGCTCTGGAATTTATTATTAATATAACTGGAAAGAAAATGGCCACTCAAGAATAATATTGCTAAAATGTGAAGCCATGCATGAGTCACCTAAATTTAGGACAAGTTATCAATTTCAAATTAAGGACACATTTACTGAAAAAGATTTTGAAACTACTACTTTTATGGGAACTTCATTTTTTATGAATGGAATTTTATGGGTGCAAATTCAAACTAAGTTTTGAAAGCATCGTTTTCAAGTGTGCCTGGATTATGTAAAAAAAATCATCTAAACCTTACAAACTTCTTAAATTGCTATACTTGTACTTATAGGACTACACTCCAGCTGATGTCCTGCATGAGCCATTCAACACGCATTACCTTGTCATGTATATACATCTGTGTGTTCAGGATGGACATTACTCAGAGGGAACCATACATGCAGAGGTGTTAGTGAGGCACTGGATCATGCCCAGACTTTTAAATGGTTTGATCCTATAAGCAGATACACTATGGCTGAAATGTATTGGGTTCTACTTCTGCCACAATAGTGAAAGCCTAGCCATAGTTAAACTGCTTGGGTTATAGAGCCAGGGGTTCCTAGATGGCTGAAGTGAAAGCGCATCAAGTTAAGTAGTATAATAAATTCCACTGCAAAATTTCATTTCCACCAGTAAAATTATGAGGTAGGTTTTCCAAAGGCAAAAATGAACAAACCAGTTAAGTCAGAGATTTTCAATTAGTTTAGTTTAGACTGTCAATTTAAGCCAATACAGTCCAAATGATTTCTGACATAACTTGCTGCTTGATTCTTAAAGTGCAGACCATACAACTGAAGGACATGAGATGGGTTTAAGCACCAAAGATCAAAGTAAAGATTGACATCTATAGGCTAAACATTGACTCAAAAAACTTATGTTTGAGTCTTTAAATTAGCTTTCATTATGAGAGGTTTTAGAGAACATGGCAAATTTCAGTCTTAATAACTTTTCTGGTCTCATGAAATAAGATACACAGGGCAAGGGAGACAAGAGGAGCTCCCTGGTGCAGGACCAGTTCAAGATCGATTTTTCACCGTAAGCAAGTACACCCATCCTCTCCAGGGCCAGCACCACTGCCAGCTTTGTCCAAGCCAAGTCCCTATGCTCTTGCCACAAGGCTTGATTTGGATTCGACTGGCAGTGGCACAGGGTCTAGGAAGGGATGCCAGCCATCTCCTGTTCCACTGAAGGCTGGAAGCCAGGTGCGGACCTTCAGTGCATCGGCACCTGCCTCACTGTGCCACCCCAAGCAGTCACTTTGTTGGGTTGGCCATAAACTAGCCCTGCCCCCTATAATACCAGTATTGTGTGAGGTTGTTCTATGTTGGGTAAATGCTGAGATGCTACTGGAAATATTAAATTGGGATAATTCAGTTGATTTTTTTAATGTTACTAATATTGCCATCAAAGCAAAGACTTTTTTTCTGGCTATACCACTTTTAACATTTACATTTTCAAACATTATACTTTTAAATAAGTGTGTCACAGTTTCACTGAAACGGTTGTTCATCATCACTGGTGAGTAGTATTTTCTATATGTTCAAATGCTTTCCTTACTGGTACTTTTACAATATATACACTTACAGATATATAGAGGACCAAGTTTATTAACATTTCTGGGATTTCCTGGGCCAATACAACAGTGGCTAATGAAAACATTTATACAAAAAAGTGCACAAAATGTGATTTTTGAAACCATGGGAATGAAATGTCCATTGGCGGGAAGAGGTCTGCCACCAACACAAAGATGGTCCTGAATGGCCTCCTCTGTCTTGTCACTTAAATACAACATTTTTTTAAAAAAATTACAGACACATCCAGAGCAGCACAACCCAATAAAGCCTAGCCAAGAAAGGAATATACCTAGGTCCACTGAGTCATGCTGAAGAAAAAGGTGCAACAATAAACAAGTCCATGTGCATTCTTAGTCATAGCTATGGGCAAAAGAACCCTTGATATTAGTTGCTTTGGTATTAAATAACAATTATAAAAGCTTTTAGAAATAAAGCAATACATGGTGGGGAGGGGACTAGAAATGCTAGCTGGCCCTAGTGTCTTGTCCATTGAAATCAGTCTCATTCCTAGTCATAAATAAATAATCTCTTTCCTGGTTTCACTTCCACGCCAGGATCAATATCTCTTAACATCTTACTTATTTTATTACTGCTCTTGGTTTTCTGGGACTGATTGAAAGTTGCTCAGAGGAAATCTTTGGTTTTGCTTAAGTGTCCATGACATTTAATCATGACTTTCCTTGCAGTTTAATTCCAACCAGTCAATCAGTTAATCCACTTCAATTGATTCTGTGCTCTCTGTTATTGGCTTGCACTCATTGGGCATCCTCTGGTGTCGACTCAGCTGGGTGGCTTGTGTGAAGCTTCTCTCACACCTCTCGCACCTGGTAAAGGCAAGAGAGAAAATTGAGACTGGGGAGCTGCTTCTGGGGGTTGAAGGGTTTTGTCTTATCCTGCCTAATCAGAACAGACATTCAAAAGTGGCTTCAGATTTTACCGGCTCAAGAGGTTTAATTGGTGGCTACTTCCAAGGCCTTGATGCCTATGATGGGACAGGGCCTGTCTGATTCAGAACAGAGGAATCTGTCAATAGACAGGGGGAAGGTGATTTCTCCAGAGAGGCCTGTCCTGCTGCAGCTCTGATCACTGTCAGTTCAAATAGATAAAGAACAAAAAGAGATTTTAGGAGTGAGCCATCAAAGAAGCAGCTTGTCTGCAGTTTTCTGCTCTGAAACCCCGAGGAGAAATTGATGACAAATAGAATTTCACCTCCTGCTAATTTAAAATCAGGAGCACTATCTATTGGAGCCATTGTGAAGCCATGAAGCAATAATCACTTTGTTTTGCTGCAACAGAAAACTCCTATACTTGTCTGAGATCAGTATGCAGGTGGCTTTTTGGAACAGGCGCACCAGTGATTGTTTAAGCAATATTTTAAAAATGTACTGGACAACAGTGAAACCCCAAAGTTCACCAGCGCATGTTCTATTGATGTCCTACCTCCACTGGTTGAACTGCATAGCAAGATCATGAATCATTAAAATGTAAACTTTCTACAGGGGTTGTCACAGGGATGTGTGATTCAGAGTGAGGAACCTACATCTATCCCAAATGTATTTAAGTAATTTCTGTCTTGCATCCTTAAACTGAAGTTCAAAAGATGTACAATAAAATCAATTGAACAATAAGCTGAGAAATAATTTTTTTTAAAAAACACCAGCAAAATACAGGTATTGCAAAAACTCCAATAAAATTAACAATAGGAAGCGACAGCATAAAATCAACAATGGCTTTGTACATGACTAAAACCAGTCATTGTGTATAAATCCAGAGGAATAAAAGCAGAACAACCAACAAACATAAATGCAATAAGCAGTCACAGCTAGTATAAGTCTTTTGACATTTGTGAGTACATGCCTTATAATCCTTACTATCTCAAAGTTTTGTGGCTGCATTTTGAACCAATTACAGTTTCTAAACCATCTTCAAAGGCATCTCCAGGTAGCGTTACATTGAAGTAATGTAAACTGGACATGATTACAATATGGTTAACTGTGATGAGATCTCACTTTTTAAGGAAGGTCTGTAACCTGCAGGCTAAGTGAAGTATACTAAGGGTAATATGTGCCATACATAATTTCTGAGAACCCATCTGCAATTACTAATTTAAAAGTACACCCAGCAGTGTACATGCAACCCATTACTGGAAGTGCAGCACCTCTAGCACAGGCTGACTCTTCATTCCCAACTAGCCATACTGTATCTGCATCAGAACTTTTATACACTGAATTTAATTTATTTGCCTATTTTAGCTTATCTAGCCCATCTGCTCCTGGAAACCTGTTCAGGACATTTACTGGCTCACCAGGCTGCTGAAAATGAAAAGCAGAATTGTATGTCCTTAGCATGGTGATCATCCACACTCCATCATAGTTGTTCATAAAGAGAGATTTGCAACCAGGCAATAGTAGTTAATATCATTTGTACCCAGAAATGGTTTCTGTGGCAATCATATCAACCCTGAATATAGATTCAGGTGGGTAGCTGTGTTGCTCTGAAGCAGCATAATAAAGTTTGAATCCAGTGTCACCTTTAAGACCAACAAAGTTTTATTCAGGGTGTTTCACTGTATCTTTCATGTTTCACTGTATCTGAATAAGTGTGTTTGCACACAAAAGCTTATAACTTATATCCTCCCTGAAGAAAGTATTACCCCTGGGTAATTCCTTCTAAAATGGAATAAGCCAAGATGAGCAACGGCAAGCATTGAGGTAAGCCACATGTTTTCAAGTAACTTGTCAGCAACCTCAGGCCACAACTACAGTGCAACTACCATGCATCAACCACAACTTAACTGACCTAATTTTGAAACTGTCCAATAGAAATAAAGGCATCCAAATTGGAATGGATGCAAGTGATTTTATCTGTGAAATGTCTTGCAAATCAATCACAGCAGAATTATATTCTGCATTATGTGTGTTAGTATCAAGAGGAGTCTGACAAAGAAGACCCTTCACTATTTAAGGCAAGTTGTGGTTGACAGCTTTGTGCAGATGCCATGAAGGTACAGAAATAACATTGATTTGTTGCCATCATCACCACAAAGTAAGCACAAAAGTGTGCTCTGACCTGTCAATCATGCCTTTCTAATTTTACCCCACTTGTACCCAAACCACCCAATCCTGTCAGATCTTGGAAGCTAAGCAGGGTCAGCCCTGGCTAGAATTTGGATGGGAGACCTCCAAGGAATACCAGCTCATGATGCAGAGGTAGGCAATCACAAACAACTTCTGAACATCTCTTGCCTTGAAAACCCTAAGGGGTCACCATAAGTCAGCTGTGATTTGACAGAACTTTTCACCCCCACCCCCAAACCACCAGCTCATCTGCTTCATTGGCTCTAGCACCTCAGTACATCATGGAGTAGGATGGGCTCTACTGAGGGGGAAGAAGGTGTCCAGGAGTGACTGTGAATGGTCTTCTCTGAATCATCTCTGAATACCAAAGATCAACCAGAACTTTAAGAAGAGTCAAACAGATTCATCCAAATGAGAATATACTCTACTAAAATTCAGTTTTTTAACATACTGTGACTTCTTTATAGTCATTTTGAATACCTGATGAGGCTATACATATACGTTTTGTGCGGGTACCTTTAATTTCAAGTGGGTTTGTGAAGCAGAAGGGCTTGTGAAGCAGAAGATTTAAGTAGACTGTACCCTGTAATTTTAATGTGATGTTCATATAAATCATTTAACTGATGCTGCATGATGCCTATGAACAGTAAATACAATTGGCCCAAAGGCTATGAACAATAAAGAGGCTCTTCAGTTTCAAACATCGCACAGCAGAGGGCATGGCGAAGAATTATTGTAATTTCTCGAAAGAACGACAACCCAGTATGTAGATTGATCCCCCTAGAAAATGTTGTATACAAACAATTTTCATCATTGGACATAAATGTAACTTCTATACAAATGTCAGATGACTCCCTCTCTTTTTTTATGTCACACCTGGAAAAAACAACACCTAGTCTTGCATTTGAGTCAATACTGGTAGCTTTTAACCAAGATACCACAGGGGCACTTATCAGCATATATAATCACAAAACATTATAAAGTACCTGTTAATTATTTTTAGGGAACTTATGGTTTGAGGAACACATGACCCAAATGTTATATAGTCATTCATCTCACCTACTGTTCCAGCCTAGGATGTCAAAGTGTTTAAATTGTGTTTCTTTGATTGTCTCTCTTGGAATATTTTAGCCAGTTGCTCTACTGTTAAAAACTGCACTGTGATCTTGACAAATGTAAAATGTCAGCTCTAATGTATCAGACCTATCAGCTCAATGAAAATAACTCAGAAGTATTGATCACCTAATGATTTTTGGTGTATTCATTAACGTCTATGTGCAGATCTTCCCCTCTCCAGAGCTCCTGAAATGCTGATGACACATTAGTGTATTGCTGATTGTTTATTAGAAAACTGATTAGTTACTGGATTAGTGTGTCAAAATATACTACCTTTCACTGTTTGACAAACTTGCAAATTATGATTTTTTTTTATCATGGTAGCTCTGAAATCAATTCAGTTCTAGGATTAGCTAATGCAACCTGAGGCACTGAGCACTACTTGTACTTGAAATTACACCTTTACCTTACCTATAAGCCTACATCCCTGAATACATTCACCTACTCTCATGTATTTGAAAACAAAGAAGTCTCTAACCACTGTTTATCCCTCTTGTGTGGCACTAGGGTATAAATAGTCACAGTAATAACATCTCTATCACTATTTTAATAGACAGGTTATCATTGTGACAATTTATTTATACCCTAGTGCCACATAAAATAGATTACCATATCATGTGGAATTTGGGTAAGAGCCTTTCTTGGTCCAGCTGATGTATGAAATAATTTTTGAGACTTTTTTTTCTGTTTGCTTCCAGGCAGCATACATAGGCTGCACTTTCCTTGGAGCTAGCTCTATCGAATAAAATGGGACTTCTGAATAAACATGCTTAGCACTGCTCCCATAGTAAGACTTAAAGTCATGGTAGCCACAGGAGCTTTCCCCCATTGCTAGGATAGTACTCCTAAGCTAAACCACAAATGCAGAGTAGAATCCACCACTATATGAGTTGTACTGGTACTAACATTTTTCCATTCGTGCTGACCAAGCAACTTGATTGGGCTGCCTAAGCAGTTTTATAAACAATGGGTAACCTCAGCTTTTATTTAAGCTGCAGGAAAGGGCAAATGCACCAACTGGCATTGATATCACTTTTTTAAAAACCTGGTATATCTGTTTGTTACTAGTCTAATCATATCATAAACACTGTATACTTCTGTATATAAATCGGTCATAGCTAATTCTTTTTACTTCTTTTGTTTTACAAGAGTAATCCATATTTAAATCTTCCACACTCTGTTTCTCACTGTATTCTCATGGATATTAATATAGAAGGCAGGTGCTGGTTAATTCTATAGGTGCTAATCCTATGCTCAGTTAATGCACAAAGTCCAAAGCCAAATCAGTGTGATTCACATACAGGTTGGCAGCCATCCTGTATGGCATAACACTAATTTTTATCAATAGAATTCTATTGGAGCTACACCAGACATTCTGGAAATAATAACAACACCCCCCACACACACACAAAACAAAAAAAATACACGAAATCTTTTATTTAAAAAATCCTATTAATGACTCTAAATGGAGAAAGTTGAGATTTTATTGGAAACATGACAAAAACAGGATGTTAAGGAGAGGAAGTGAGTGGAGTCAACAAGGTTACACATAAGTAACACCTTAACATTAAAAGAAATCTATTTTCCATTTTGACCCGGAAGCCTCCACAATTAATTACTAAAATCTATTTACACAGCAACTACATAAAATCAATCTAATTGCTGGCCCTTTTTTTGGCTTTGCTTTCAGTGGGTTATCCTAATCCAACATAATAGCTCATTGGGTGCCATTTGTTGATGCTGCAGCATTGCATTGTCTTTTTGGATTCAGACTAAGGTGGACCTTGGGAATCAAGACCTTTCTCCCTTTTGCTTGAATGTATGACACTTGTGCTATGAAAGTCATGCAACCCTGGTGATTATAAGCAGCTTGTTTATGAGACCCTCTCATACACTTTTGAGACAGATGCCTCTTACACAGAACATAAACTGTCAACTCAGAAAAACAGTTTACTGAGAACAGGAAATCGGGGATCATAGCAGAACAGACATACCACTTTTAGTCTTCCTGTGCTCCACCATAGCAGAGAAACAAGTGTCTTGCATGTGCCATTGCTTGGGTAAGCATGTCTTGGAAATTGTTGCTGGCAAAGTGTTAAGCAAGCATCAATAAATTAGGATGTCCAGATGCTTATTATGTTACCCATGCCAGTTAAGAAGTTGATGCTGCATTCCTCTACACTCTTACTGAGGGTGGGGGTCCACTGTGATCAGGCTACAGAAGTTAGTGGCAATTCAGGGCTATTTTTGGGCAGGAACACACAGGAACAAAATTCCGGCTGGCTCCTGAGTTGGCCACACCAAGCAGAAACTCATTAGCATAATAGGCCACACCCAACATCAGAAACTGATTAGAATAGGCTACAGTAGGGGTGTGTGGCCTAACATGCAAAGGAGTTCCTGCTACAAAAAAAGCTCTGAGTTTTGACAACAAGGTAAACAGAATAAGAAGCAAAAGGTGGGTGTGGCTGGATGACCACACTTCTGGTAACATGGGGGTGCAGCCTAATATGCTGTGCTGTCAAGGGCATGGCCTAATATGCTAATGAGTGTCTGCTGTTGGGTGTGGCCTATTATGCTAATGAGTTCCTGCTGGGCTTTTTCTACAAAAAAGGCCCTGAGTGGCATTATGCTGATGTCTTTTATGTACTTGAAACAGAATCTGACAAAAACTAACCATTACAATTAGTAGACTTGTCCATTTCTTTTGTTATGAATTACAACAATTACAAAAATTGGGTGTTTCATAACTATCATAGTTAATATAACAACAAAACATTTTCCCCATCTAAACAGCTTACAATGAAACAAATATATCTTTCTCCCCCCCCCCCAATTTTCCTCTAATCTTCCATTATTGCAGGCTTGCTTTTCTCTATCTCAACTGGTTTCACTTTTACAAGACAGCCAGCATTTTCTTAATGAGAACATATCTGCGTTCCTTAAGGGAACAAGGGGGAAAGAGGCTCTGGGTTTTCTTTTGCATTCTTCTTTTCTTTCATCACTGGGGTAGGAGTTTGCCTTACTCTATCCTCCCAATGCCTGTCCTGCTCTGCCAAATTGTCCCTTGCAATTTGCACTTCCTAGCTTGCCTACTGCTCTCCAGACCTTATTTCCCAGCTAAGCAAATCTACCTCAAGGTTATCCTGCTGCTGCCTGCCTGTCCAATCCCTTGTGTCACCAAATGCTCTTGTCTTGTCAGTCCACCTGTTCCTCGTGCTATTGTTCTTCAAGCTATATAGCTATAGTGTACCCTCATGGTACACTACTGTTTCTCTCTTTGGAAACTTTCCTAACAATTTCCCCATAGACTATACTTGGTGTGTTTCATAGTCTCAGAAATGGGGACTCTTTTATTCTATACATCTGAAATTTGTCAGGGTGACAAGGAAGAGGTATTTATGAGTTTTATCCCGTTTGGATGGCAAATCATAAAGGTCTGTACCAAAGGAGAGTGTCTTCCATTGAAACCAATGGTAAGTGATAACAAAATAGAAATATGAAAATGAAACAACAACAAAAGAACAATAACAAAACAAAACAAAACCATAAAATGATCTATGGAGAAATGCATTTTTCTTTGGAGGTTTGAACTCAGCAAAACCTTCACCTCGAGTTTTAAAAAGTTTCCTCTCTCTTGGCATAGTACAAGCCGAATGCAAGATTGAAGACAGCTTCAATCACCAAGCCTTTAGATATGCCAATGGTTGGTCTTGCAGGCACAATGAGATGGGCAAGTCACACACACATCTCCAGCTAGACAGGTAATATCCAGTAAGGAAAAGATATTTGGAAGACTTAATGTCCTGAAGTCTTAAGGAAAAGCTTCTTTGACCCAGCCTGTGAGGAGGGTCTCTTTTGTGATGATTCCATTGATGCAGACAGAACTTTGACCTGAGGTCTGTAGGAGGCAGTCATTATGATGTGCTTGCCCGCACACCTGAGCAGAGGCTTCAAGGTAATGGGAATGTTTTAGAATAACTGTAATCTTTAAGCTACGGAGTTTGCCTTAGACTAAGATCCACTAAGGCAAGTACAGGGGGGGGGGGAATTGCATTCTACCCTTTTCGTTTGGATTCCTTGCTCAGTCTGGTGCTGTGCTGAGAGTATGCTGGTAGTGTTTCTCTGTACTACTGTAGACCTTCGCCATTCTGGGCATGCTATTTTAAAAAGGAGTGCCCAGGGGTGGGAGGCAGGTGGCAGATGGCTACTGCTTCAGTGCTGCATAAGGCATTATGCTGTCCCTGTGGTAACCAGATGTTGGATGACAGGAGACCCAGAGGCAAGCCTCAGAATGAGGAGAGGAAGCTGGGAGCCCTGTCCCTCACTGTGGCAATTCCCAAGGTAAGATGGTGGCAGCAGTTGAACCAAGAGGAGGAAAGAAAAGTCCCTACAGGTGTTGAGAAAGCCAGGCGGATGGCACGTGACTGGTGGAGACCTCACATAGCCACTGGTATCCATATGCCTCAGAGGGCATGGCGACATAGTGCCTGATGGTCAGAGTGGGGTATTCCACCACATAACCCAATAATGAAACAGTCTGTTTTAGAATTAACAAAAATGAAAGAAACAAAAACTCCCATGCACAAGTCTAACAATCAGCAAAGATGTCACTGTTTTTTATTGTGTTTGTTCTTATACCAACTCAGAGTTGGGTGCCTCACACTTATCAGATTGGAACTTGAGTATGAAAAATGTTGCCTTGCCCAAAGCTACACAATGAATCTATTTTAGAGACAAGATTTGAAGGTGTATTCCCTATCTATGTTCTGCTGCTCATGAACTCTCAAGACATACCAATGTAGTGAAAGTGCTGGTTACAGCTAGATTACACTGCAATGTGCTCTATGTGGGGCTGACCTTAAGATGTGCTTTGAAGTAACAATTGGTGCACAGTGCTGCAGCTAGGATGTTAACTTGTCATAGAGGATGTATCACTCCAGTGCTGGCCCTTCTACACTGGCTCTCACTCTGTTTCCAAGCATAATTCAAAATGCAGGTATTAACCTTTAACCAACATACTTGAAGGACCACCTACTCTCTTATAAATATACACAATCACTATGGTCATCTACAGAAGCTTAACTTTGGGTGCCCCCACCTTCTGAGAATAGACAGATGGAATCCTGGGAAATGGCCTTCTTGGTCATGGCACCAAATTTCTAGAACTCTCTCCCTAGAGAGATTTGTCCATCCCCTTCTGCTGCCATCTTGTTTGGCATCCCCTCAGTGATTCCTCCTTCCTGCCCAATGTTTTAATTGTTTTTATGTTGTTGCATGTATTTTAGCTCTTGTTTTAACTATTTTAATGAAGTGTTTTTGTTCATCTTAATAGTTTTTAATATGTGATTGTATTATGTATGTTTTGATTTGTTAGCTGCCTTGGGGGCCTTTATGAGGGCAGAAAAGCAGGGTATACATTTTGTAAAATATCTGATTCTCAATGTGCCCAAATCCATGGATACTTAAATCCAGAGACTGACACCATGAATAAACAAGGCAGATGCTTCTACAAACCTGAAAAATGACCTGAGTTTGCAGAAACATCTGAAATTTTAAAACAACAAAAACAACATTGGAAGGTTAAGACTTCCAAAATAATGCAAGCAGTGCCTGTAGCTTTAAGAAATGAATGCCCTAAGTGGCCATTCCTAGCAACTACAACAGCATTGCCAGCCTTCCAGGCTTGGCTTCTGTCAATAAAAGGCAGAGGGAAGGGCAAGGCCCTTCCCAGGGCTGTTTTGGTCTGAGGGAGA
The DNA here is from genome assembly GCF_001447785.1 of Gekko japonicus. NCBI lineage: Eukaryota > Metazoa > Chordata > Lepidosauria > Squamata > Gekkonidae > Gekko > Gekko japonicus. The sequence continues at coordinate 454,628 of NW_015169189.1, read as the reverse complement.
ACTCATTGGAGCCAGGCCTGCCAGGAACCACTGGGGGACTTGCTACTACCCAGCTTGCATGAGTCAGCCAGGCTTGTCTGATTGCTGCTGTTCAATAGAAGCCACCCCATGAAATTCAGTGTGGTGTAGTGGTTAGAGTTTCAGACTAGGATCTGTGAGACCCCAGTTTGAATCCCCACTCTGCCATGGAAGCTTGCTGGGCCAGTTACACTTTGGGCCAGTCACACACTCTCAGCCTAACCTACCTTACAGGGTTGTCATGAGGATAAAATGGATGAGAAGAGAATGAGATATGCCACTTAAGATCCCCATTGTGGAGAAAAGTGGGATCTAAATGAAGTAAATAAACAAACACAGCTTAAGATGGGGGGCAGATAAATAGTAGGTAGGTAGGTGGGAAGGAGAAAAGGAAGCATGGAAAGGTAATGATATGGGATCTTCCAGGAGGATGAAAAGAGGAAATGGTTTGGGGAGCACAATATAGGCGGGGGGAATGAGGTGCCCCTGCAACTCCTTGGCTTTTCCCATTTGTACCCCTGCCAAGTAGCAGAAGATTTTGATATCAACTTTATTTATGCAGTTAGTTGGATAAAGGAAATGGGTGATCTGTCAAGGTTATGGAAAGTAGTGTCAAGTCACAGCTGTAGGGTTTTCAAGGTGAGAGATGTTCAGAGGTAGTTTGACATTGCCTGCCTCTCTGTACTAACTTGGGCTTCCTTGGTCATCTCCATCTAAGTACTAGCCAGGACCAACCTGCTTAGTGTCTGAGATTTGGCCATCCAGGTCAGGACATCTTTCATAGTCATCTGAAAGGGTTCATAGCCTGATTTGCCTGTGCCTTCTATGAAGATTAGCATTAAGAAATGTACTAAAAATTTGCTTCTCATTAACTAAGCATGCAAGTACTTATATTTCAGACTAGAATTCAGCACTGTCAACTAGGACAGTGCATGAGAGGAAGATGTGGGATTTAGTCATCCTGGTAAGAACTGGAGGATAGAAATGTTTTAATAAATAAAAAAGAAATATGGTTAGGATGAATTGTCAGTGTCTGGACTCTGGACATGTGCCAAGCTCAGTGAATTCTTTCCCCTGGTTCTGGGTCCTGTTCAGAGACCTGCTACCACTTCTCCGCTTTTGGCTGATTCCTGGGCCAAGGTCACAGAGAGAACTGGTTGAATCAGAGACATCTTGACTTTAATTATACTCTAAAATATCGCATGCACATAGATAACAGTTGCTTATTAAAGTAATGCTAAATGACATGACAATTTTAACCATGTAGGGTATTTTCAGAATATTGTATTTTTATGTAATGCACAGAAACAAAACAACTCCTCTTTTGGCATCTTCCTATTTCTGCATTCAACAGGATGCAGTTCTCTCACTTGCTATTACACTGACTCTTCATTTTTCCAATATATTTATATGCATTTACTGAACAGGTTTTCTTACAGATAGCTGCTTCTGGGCTCTTTATGATTACTTTACTGATATTTCGCATATGCCTACTTTATATCAGCATCATATGATCCTAGTGTCTTTCTGATTTTAAGGAACTGTTTAGTGATTTGGATATAGTCCTTGAAACCCTGATCCTGAATAAATGCCATTAAAAATGAATAAGACTTGCTCAGGAGCAATACTTGTTGGATTGTAGGGTGCACTCTATCTGGTGTTCAGATAGGGTGGATCCTTGAATTCCCAAAGGGCCCATTCTAAGGGTGCTATTTACTGACTTATCCTGTCAGTCTAATTCCCTTCCTGCTCATCTGATCCTTTGGTTACTTACTTAAAGGGCTTCTCCCCTGTGTGTGTCCGGATATGATTGTTGAGGGTAGTAGCACCAGCAAAGGCACGACCGCAATAGCCACACTTGAAAGGTCTGTCACTGGAATGGGTGACTACGTGGTTCCGTAGCTCTGAAGGTTGGGAGAAGGATTGGGAGCAGTGTCCACACTGATAGGGCCTGCAGAAAATAGAAACACCCAATGTGATCACTACTTTCTTTATTGATGCATATGGAAAATGTTTTGGGTGGTGCAGCCGAGATTTTGAATGCTAATTTCCAAAAAGGAATATACAAATGGGCTTCCCTTCTGGTGCAACAGTCATTAAAAAATAGAGGGGGGAAAGTTATAAAACTGCTAATGTAATGTTCCATATTTGAAAAGAAATAGTTCATAAAGGGCCCTTCTGATAAATAATACTATATTGATGCTAAGGTTTTATTATCAAGAACAAAACAAGATTCAAGCAGTAACCATCTCCAAAACCACCTACAATTCCCACTATAGTAGTTGTATCAACAAAGTCAGGTTCTTCACTAATGCAAGCAACATAAAAACTGTCATCTTGATTCTTCTGAAGATATGAAATATATACGCTTAAAAGAGTCCGAAATATCAGACCAATGGCCTATTTCATACAGCAACCTTTTTCATTCAGAGTCAATCAGATTCCTACAGAAGGCCTGCAAGACAGACATGGAGACTACACCTTCCCCTGTTCTTCCTAACCAGAAATGGTATCCAGGGAGTTACTGCCTCTGGACATGGAAAGCATGCCTTAATATCATTGCTGCTTTGGGAATCCATAATCATATTAACAGAATTATCATCTATATACTATTAGACACATGTGGCCCCCATCCGCGGATAGCTAAATCTGTGGATCAGGGCCACATGGAGGCTGAAGAGATTTTTCTGCAAACTTGAGGCACTCTCTAGGTTTGCAGAAAAATCAGGCAGCGGGGGTGGGGGGATACACAAGGTGTGTGTGTTTGTGTGTTTAAATCCCAGATCAGACCTGAATCGCTCAGGCATACCTGATATCGTTAGATCTTGGAACCTAAGCAGGGCCAACCCTGGCAAATAATTGGAAGGGAAACCTCCAAGGAATACCAGGGCTAGGGACGCAGAGCTATCATGCCACCTCTCTGAAAAATGTCCAAGCCCCCAGCAGGGGGTTGCTAGAAGTGATCATGACTTCCAGGCATGCAAGCACACACACACACACACAAATACCAAAAATAATAAATAAATCCCAGATCAATATAGAGCCCAGCTGCGGATGCTGAAAGACACTTTGAGTCCAGCCTGAGTGTCACGGGGTGGCAGTAGTGGAGGAGGCCGGGAGCTGCACCAGGCCTAGCTGGGGTGGAGGAAGCTGCCGAAGGAGGATGCTTGCAGCTGTGCTGGACTGCAGCAGAGGATGCTGGCATCTGCACTGGACCTGTCTGTAGTGAACACTAGCAGCCACACCTGGCCTGTCTGCAGCAGACACCAGCAGCTGCACCCAGCCACTGTAAAGGAGGACATCAGCAGCCAGGCTGAGCTGGCCACAGTAGACGACTCTGGCAGCTGCGCCAGGCTCAGCCACAGTACAGTACAGAAGGTTGCCAGGCTCCATAGTTTGGGGAGGAGGCTGGAGCCATGCCAGGCTTGGCAATGGGAGGAATATGGGATCCCCCCCATGAATCTCCTTACCCCCCCCCACTGAACTGTAAGAAGGGAATAACGTTTGGTTAAGTGGCAGTGATGGAGGGATTCCCCCGCATGAGTATAGTGGGTCGCCACTTGTCTATATACCTATTTCCCAAGTGTTCCTTCTATCAGCGGATACCTAAATCTGCAGATCGGGGGCACACAGAAAGAAAACAGATATTTCTGCAAATGTGGGGGGTTCCCACATGTGTAGAAAAATCTGAAATAATTTAAAAAATTACATTTGGGTGGGTGTAAATCCCCCACAAAACAAAAGCAGTGTCTTTACCACCTCTTTAGATGGAGCCCTGGCAAGGCCTGGGATTTGTAGCAGAAGCAGCAGCAGCCACAATGTAGAGGAAGGGGAGGAACCCTCAGTGGGCCGGGCAGTAGAGGTCAGGAGACTTACTGGGCCCGGGATCAGCAGCAACAGCTGCAGCAGTGTTGTGGAGAGGAGAGGAAGCCTTGCTGGGCCCAGGATCAGCAGTGGCAGCAGTGATGTTGGGGAGGGGGAGCCACAGCAGGCCCAGCCACAGGGGGTGGGAGCCTCTTGGGGCTTGGGATCAGTGATGGTGGTGGAGACATGGGGGGTTATCATGCTGCAGCTGGCCCAGCCACAGCGGAGGAGGACACTAGCAGCCAGGCTCAATGGAAGGTAATGGGGCCTGGAGCTGCTCCAGGATAAGTGATGGAGGGGGGATATGGCATACCCCCCCCCGCAAGTCTCATGGTCCCCCACTGAGCCCGCAAGGAAGAAATCAGGTGTGAGGGGAGAGTCCTCACTACTCCCTACCAAGCTAGCGATGGAGGATTTGGGGGGGGACACTGCTCTCCGTGAAGCCAACAAGCCTGCCCTGTGCACTGTGCCATAAGGAGAGACCTGGGTGTGGAAGGGTTTGGGAATCCTCACAACAGTCCTTGCTATACCCTCTACCAAGCTGGCAATGAGGGAGCCAGATGGCAGCAGTGATGGGGAGTAGATGTGCCAGGCCAACAGCAATGAGGGTGGAGGGATTCCTCCCAGTCAATATTGCTGGTCCCCACTGGTATATTCTAACAGCCACATCTAAGTTCATAGAATCATAGAGTTGGAAGGGACCTCCAGGGTCATCTAGTCCAACACCCTGCTGGCTCAAAGCTATCCAAGTGAAAATTGCTCAGCTTGGATTTTCCTCTTCAGTTCTCCTTCAGATGGGTGAAGATATAGCCAGACAAGTTTGGAGGCAGAGAGTTGAAGATATCGAATGCCAGTCCGACATTGCAAGATCTTCTAACTATATTGCACCACCTGATAGATGCTACCTCTCTACACTGGCTACTTATTTATGCACTCTGGAAAATAATAACCAAAGAAGAGGCTTCATTCTTGGCAGATTTTCCACTTTACCATTGACAATTATCAAGGGCAGATACTGCAGGATCCCTTGGGCAGAGAGACTCTGCCCCTGCAATAGCAGAGAGATGGAGATGATGGTGCATGTGTTCCTTTGTTGCTCCTTCTACAATGGGACTTGTTCTATATATATTTTCTCATTACTCCATCGATCTACAGATACTTCTGACTCAGCTAACATTAATTTGCTTCTGTCCAACATGTGTAGTGAGACAACTCGGCAAGTAGCCAATTTTTGCTCTCAAGCAATTAAACTTTGTTCTATTCAGATCTTGCCAGGCAATGAAGATGGAAATACCTATTGTGATATTTAATACCTTAATCCAGACTTATTTTATCAGGGATTAGGCAGCCTTTCTTCTACATTTGCTGTTAGTTATAAATGTTAGAAGACATATATTGGCCTCAAATCCATAGCTAATGTGGGTCCCCATGGGGCTCGGACCCCTACTGTTTATCCCGGGCCCTCTCCCTTCAAGAAGCTGTCACTATTTGCTTGCCTGACTTGTTCAGTTCGCTCATGTTATGCTTCGCTCACTGGTGATTGTGGGACTTGCCACTGCATGGTTGCTCATGTTTGCCACTTTCTTCGACCAGCCCTGCTTGTGATGATCCTCACACCCCAGAAGGGATGAGCGCCATGCACGGGGCCTGGACAGTGAGTTGAACAGCTGACTTGGCTAAGACAGGCCAAGAAAGGAGAGTCCCTGCACATGTACTCTGAAGGCTGCATCAGGGAGTGTTTGGATGTGGGGGGAGGCAGCTTCAAGGAGGCTGTCTTCCACAGGGCAGATGGGGGTACCACTTGGCTGCCATGCCAACTGAAGATAAAGTGAAAGGCTCCTGCTCGGGTTGGGGGCAGAAGCCGCAGCTCTTGGGGCTAGGAAGCAAGCAGCTCTGGGGCTTGGCAGGCAGAAGCCACGGGGCCAGGAGGAAGAAATGCAGTGGGGGGAAGGTGGCCCAATCCTCCCCACTGAGCCTGAGAAACTGAGTGGGGGAAGGCCGAGGAAGAGAAAGGGGAGGAGGAAAAGGAAGTGTGAGCGGGACTCTGGATGTAGGGACAACACGTTGGGAGAATCGCGGCCAGTTTGCTTGCTTGTCTGGCTGCTAGACTAGAGGAGGAACTTTTATGGAGCTCCACTAATGAAATTACCGACTGGACCCCCCTGCCAAAAAATTCCTAGCTACAGCATTGATTGGCTTGATTAAGCACTGTACCATGATATCCCTTGGCCTGACTGGACTGGGAGGTTTTTACTTTAATATTGTAAATTAGTGTTCATCCTTGTTGCCAGGTACTAGCAATAAGATTTGTTATATCTCATATTTCAGTTGTTTTTATTATGAATTTTACTATTCTGGTCATGGACTGTAATAAAAGATTTTGACTTTTGGCTTCTTAACCCCAAAGTAGTGATCAGCAAAGTAGTGATCAGAAAGGGCCACAAGAACTAAGCATTGATGCAACCCTTCCTGCCCTCCCTGTCATGATCGACCTAAGTTTGCAGAATCAGCATTGCTGTCAGATGCCCATCTAGCCTCTGTTTGAAAACCTCCAAAGAAGGGGAGTCCACCACCTCCCAAGGAAGCCTTATGTGGCTCACGAGCAACTGCAAGAGAAGGAACAGGAGGCTGTTCAGGGAGTGGAGCCATTTTGATTGTGGCTTCACCATGGCAGACCAACCTGATCTGCAGCAGCCAAGAAGAATCCCTTCACTTCTGGAACAGCCTCACTGGTAAGCTGGTAAGCTGGGAGCCACTGCAGCCTCATTCATGTCTCTCACTCGGCCTGCAGCTCCAGGGATGCTTGCTTATTTATTCAACTTATATCCCACTCCTTTCCCTGCAAGCAGGGCTCAGGGCAGCTGTCCTGGATGGCCACAGGGATCAGCATTTGCTTGTGGGAGGGTTCAGATGATCCTGTGTTGGGGCCTTCTGGCAGCCAGCTCCACTGCCGTGTTCATGCCCCCCCCCGCCACGCAGCAGCTGCGCTTTGGCCCATGGGAGGCATTCTTTGGCAGTTTCTTCCACAGATTGGGGGCCTAGTCCTGCCACCAAGCATGCAACTCAGGGCCGGGCATCCCTCCCTCATGAACTATCAGGCACATGGCTCGGCCCAACAAAGTGACATTTATGTCAGATCCAGCCCTCATAACAAATGAGTTTAACACGTCTGGGTCAGAAGCTAGCAGTAAAGTTTTAAAAGGCCAGCTGAACCTGTGGCTACAGAGGTGGGAGTAAAAAGGCACCATCCTCCTCGCTCACTCACAAGGCTTTGTAGCTATACTTTTAAAAAAGTTATACTTTTAAAACTTTTATGTAGAGCTGCTGAGAGCTGCCATGGGAACCCAGACAAAGACACTATCTGGGACCAACTCATATGATCGTGATTCAAACCAAATATTGTAACAAAATAAATTATTTAAACACACGAAGCTGCCTGATACTGAATCAGACCATCAAAGTCAGTACTGTCTACTCAGACTGGCAGAAACTCTCCAGGGTCTCAGGCAAAGATCTTTCACATCACCAACTGCCAGATCCTTTAACAGGACCTGGGACCTTCTGCATGCCAAGCAAATGCTCTGCTAGTGAGCCACAGCTCTACCCCTGGCTGATGCTGGCTGTTAGCATCTATAATAATAAAAGGATCCACATGTCCATCTGTCTGTCCATTTGTGGCAGGTGTATTTCATCAGAAAATAAAACTAGGAATCTCAAAATTGGCCGCCTGCCTCAGGATGATCATGGGAGTTCCAGGGCCAAAACTGAAAGGAACTGGAATATCTTGGCCCAGGTTATCTCCAGACCCCCATGCTATTTGTAATGGAAGCTAAAGTTGTGTAGTGGTTAAAGCATCAAACTGGGATCTAGGAAACCCAGGTCTGAATCCCCATTCTGCCACAGAAGCTTGCTGGGTTACCTTCGCCTCATCACACCCTCTCAGCCTAGCCTACTTCACAGGTTTGTTGTGAGGGTAAAACAGTATCGGAGAGGAGAATGATGTAAGCTGTTTGGAGTCCCCCTTGGGGATAAATGCAGGATATAAATTAAATAAATAAATTCCAGCTTCTGTTCCTCATTTGTTACCACTGAGACAGATTAACATGCATGTTAAGAGTGGACGGGGAAAAGCATCCTTTTACTACTTTCATAGATTATAGGGAAATATTAACTCTCTCCTTCTGTCCATAATATTAACAGAGGTTACTATACTACTATTAAATATAGTCTAAGTTGCCAGCCAGAATGGGCCAGGAGGCATTGAGACTGAAAAATAGGGAGAGGGGAGAAAAATTAGAAATGAGGATAGATGAATGGCAGCTCATGAAAGGAAGAGAGCACAATAAAGTGGGAGATGTGGAAAAGAGTTAGAGAAATGTAGGAAAAGACAATGAGAAGTTGTTGGGGGTTTGTTTTTGTTTTTTGCTACCAGACACTAACAAGGCTGATCCTCAGCAAGATCTGGCTGTGCAGAATCTAGGAGAAATTAAAGGAAAAAGGAAACCATAGACCTCTTTAGGGGGCTGCATCCTGTCCTGATCAGTCTTCCCTTGCTCCAGTGCAGGCTTGGCTGATGGGTTTAGCAAGATCTGATCAGCAGTTTCCTTCAGCCTTTTTGTAAACTTTGCAGAAAGGCCAAGCTCTTTTCTGTGTTCTGCCTTCCTTGCATCACTAGTGACTACAGTGAGAACTACATTAGTTGGGCTTTTTTTTAAAAAAAGCATTCCATGAATACCTCTTGACGCCATCTTCAGGGGCCTTCTAGCTGACTTGGGCCTCCTGAATTTTGTCCCTCCAGTTGGTGGCTCTACTTTCCTGCCGGCTTCTAACCAGCCAGACTGTGGGGAGAAGCAGCGCTGGAGGTGGGCGGTGAGGATTCCAGCACTGCTTTTCCCTGCCACGTGTGAGCAATAATAGAAGAGAATTTTCTACAGAATTACTACTGTAAATGATTTTGCAACATATCTTTATTGACTCTTCATTATTTTTGTCACGGATGTTGTTTTTGGATTTCCTCTCCCTGCCATTTGGCTGGTTAGAAACTGGCACGAAAGTTTTAAAAGGATAGCTGAGCCAGGTGGACAAGTGGGTGAGGAGGCTTCTTCTCAGCCCCCCTCTCTGTAGCTGCTGGCTTTTAAAAACTTTTGCCCAGCTTCTAATCACCTGTGGAGAGAAGCAGCACTGGAGCTGTGGCTGAAGAGCAAAGACTCCCCCCACCCCGCCTCCAATGTTGCTTCTCCCTGAAGTCTGACCAATTAAGAAGAAGAAGAAGAAGAAGAAGAAGAAGAAGATGATATTGGATTTATACCCCGCCCTTCACTACCCAAAGGTGTCTCAGAGCGGCTTACAAACTCCTTTCCCTTCTCCAAGGGAAAGTTTCCCCAAGGGAAAGTTTTAAAAGGACAGCTGCTGCAGCTCCCATGGTGGGGAGAGAAAGAGGGGAATGTACGAAGGGGGGGAGAGAGATTGCTTGAAAAAACATGGTGTGGAAAAAAGAGGGAGGAAATTGAGAAGGGGTGAGAAGAACAGAGGGGGAAGATTGTCTGGGAAGGAGTGGGGAAAGGGGGAAGATTTTCTGAGGACGAGTGGGGGAAGAAAGGGGGTTGAGACTTGAGAGATGATTGCCAGATTAGGGGGGGGGCAGACCGACATAGAAATTGTAAAAGTAGAAGGAAGGGATGAGGGAAGATTGATAGATAAGGGGCAGGAGCAGAAAGAGAGGGAGAACATAAAAGAGAAGAGGGAAGCATACAAAGGCAGGGGAGATGCCCCCTCCACACCAGTTTCTTGTGGGTCCACAGGTGTGAAATTCTAATGATAATTCATTTCATAATACAAGAGCTTTGGGCATGCACTTAATACATCAAAAGCTGACCTTGTTCATTGTCTGTAGCAGACTTCTACTTGTGTTCCTCTTTCAGTGTGTTAAGGAAAGGATGAGAACAAACACATTTTAGATGTGGCTTTGCTTAAATAAGTGTTAAGCACCAGTCACACAAAAGACACTGCAGCTTTGAATGTTCAAAGCTGCCACAGGTTCATTTTTACAAATGTAACGTGATTCATGATGCTTTTCCTTTTTTTAACATAACAGATAAATTCTTCTTCATAGCTATCTATAATAAAACATCTTGACAACATACAAGGTAAGCCCAGTGAGGCTTCTGTGGTTTTCTTTCTTTCCCGTGTTTACAAGAACATTTCAAATGCATTAATATGATCACTCTACTATAGGGTTGCCAAATCGAAAAAGCTTACTGGCGGGGGAGCATCCTGTCGCTCTGGGAGCCGGCCGGGGATGTGCTCGCGCGCGCTTCCGGAGCGTCACCGGAAGTGACGTCACACGCTGGGGCGGGGCCACGCCATTTGAGGGGAAAACAAAGAGTTTCCCCCTCAAATGGCGTCGCCCCGCCCCCAGCGTGCGATGTCACTTCCGGTGACGCACACACGGGGGTGGGGTTTCCCCCGGGCCCCGATTCCGCGGGAGCGAGAATTGGGGCTTGAAACCGGGGGGAATTCCGCCCCCCGGGGGGATTTGGGAACCCTACTCTACTACGATACATTGGTATTTGTTGATTAGTGTGTTGACTGACATGAGAGTTGAGACTAGGGGTGGGCATGAATCTGGAAAATGGAGGTTCGTGGTTCAGGGTTTTCCTGAACCTTGAACCACAAACCTCCAATTAACTCCTCCATTGTACAAACCAGTTTATGATTCATGGTTTGGCGGTTCGGCCCACCCGGAAGTGAGCTCCAAAGGCATTTAAGTACCTTCGGAGCCCACCTCTGGGTCAGGTAGGCCTGACTGAGCTGCAAGAGTGAGCTCCAAAGGATTTTATAGGCCTTTGGAGCCCGCTTCCAGGTGAGATGGGCTTTGAAGGCCTATAAAGCCTTCAGAGCTCACTCTCAGAGCTCAGTCGGGCTGGCCTGACCTGGAGGTGGGCTCTGAAAGCATTTAAATGTCTTTGGAGCTCACTTGGGGTGGACCATGGGGCTGGTGGTGGGCTCTGACAGTCTTTAAATGGCCTCAGAGCTCACTTCTGGTTGGGCTCTGAAGGTATTTAATGCCTTTGTAGCCTGCATGAACCCTTCCCAAACCTCCTGAAACTCCATGGAGGTTCATGGGTGGCTCATGGGAGGCACGTTCTTCTGAACCCCTGGTTCGGGAACCACAGACCAGACTGGTTCATGCTTGAACCGGGGTTCATGCCCATCTCTAGTTGAGACTAATCAATACAATCAATAGTCTTGTTTGAATATACTCTTCCCTGATCTCTCTTTTCAATACTTGTTTGGAAGAGAAATATTGCATCCTTCTAACCATGCCTACCAGATGCTTTTGCGTGGTTGCAATATTTGAATAGGAAATACATCTGCTAAATCCAAAACACACAGGCCTAAACATTGCAAATAAGAGCCGTGTTAAAACCTGGAAAATGATCCCACTATCTGGCTCTAAATGCATAAAACCTTTTCAAATGTTACACTCATGTATAAATAGCTGCTAGCTTCAGAGCCAGGACACATACATCAAGAGAATGCAAAAGGAAGTTATTTTCTGGCGTTCCTAGAAAGAGATTGGGATGGGTACAGTACTATTTCAGTCATACTACTGAAGGTTAGATACGAGAGGCGACAACCTATAGGAAACCTGATCAGGCAATTCTAATTCATGTATTAATTAATGCTAATTTATGCATTATCAGGAAGGACACAATATAGCCTGTTGTGAAACATGATGTCACACTATAATCCCTCCCTCAGTTCTTATGGAAATGTAATATAACCTCAGTACTAACCTTTAGCCCAAATGAAAATAAATTGGATCTGTAATGCTCCAAGTTAATCTGCATAAATGAAACTCTTGGCATATCAGAGTCCATACAAAAATCCTACATGCTTTGCAATGGATTTGTTTGCATAGGAGTAGAGTTTTTAATATCAGGTGTTTTGCTATGAATCTATTTTCTTTCCATTAGTGAGACTATTTTCATTTAAATATTATGCTTTTCCTCCTGATCTTCATATAACTTCATTCTAAAACGCTAAAAGAAATTTATTTGTTGTGATATTAGAGGTTGTTATAATCACGTGGTGGGGCCGCGGTGGCTCAGAGGTTAAGACGCTGAGCTGCAGACCGGAAGGTCAGTAGTTTGGCAGTTCAAGACCCTAGTGCCATGTGCCAGAGTGAGCTCCCATCTCTGGCCCCAGCTCCTGCCAACCGAGCAGTTCGAAAGCAAGAAATTGCAAGTAGATAAATAGGTACCACTTTGGTGGGAAGGTAACAGCGTTCCGTGCGCCTCAGCGCTTAGTCATGCCAGCCACATGACCATGGAAATGTCTTTGGACAGCGCTGGCTCTTTGGCTTGGAAATGGAGATGAGCACCGCCCCCTAGAGTCAGATTCAACTAGCTTTCGAGCAAGGGAAACCTTTATAATCACATAGTCCATAATGTTGTAAGTTTAGGAGAAATAATGGGTGAACAACAAAATGAAGGAAAGATGGAAATAAAAGGACACATGAGGTACAATCCTAAATGTGTGTGTGTGTGTTTGTGTGTTAAGTGCTGTCAAGTCGCTTCTGATTTACGGTAACCTGGATTTAAGAACTCCCAAATGTCCTATTGTTAACAGACTTACTCAGGTCTTGCAAACTGAGTGCCGTGGCTTACTTAATTAAGTCAGTCTATCTCATGCTGGGTCTTCCTCTTTTCCTGCTGCCTTCCGCTTTTCCTAGCAAAATTGTATTTTCCAGTATCCTAAGCATATATACACAGAGCAGGGCTCTTTTTGTAGCAGGAGCTCCTTTGCATATTAGGTGACCCCCCCTAATGTAGCCAATCCTCCAAGAGCTTACAGTAGCCCCTGTAAGAAGAGCTCTGTAAGCTCTTGGAGGATTGGCTACATGGGGGGGGGTCGCCTAATATGCAAAGGAGTTCCTGCTACAAAAAGAGCCCTGCGTGACAGAAGTAAATCTTACTGACTTCAATGGGACTTACTCCCAAATAAATGTATTAGATTGCACCTTAAACTGATTACACATGCTACAGAATTTCAGCAAAGTGATAGAATCTGCCCACAGAAGAGTAGGTAACAAAACAGAGGAGAGAAAAATGTAAGCTGTGTCAATCCGAATTGCAGAGAAAAGTAGGGTATAAATGAAGCAAATACAGATTATATGGAGTTATTCTATGTAATCTGCCTTGAGTCCCAGTGTAGGGTTGCCAGGTTTTATCTGGCGGCCAGTGGGGGGCTCCAGCCCGGGTTCCTGGATTTTCTGGTGCATGTGCAAAGCATGCACACCACAATTACATCACCTGGAAATGACATCATTGTGCCAGGCACATCGTTCAGGGGGCGCTCTAGCATTTGTGCATAAATAACATAAATTATACATATAAATGCTGTGGAATCGTGATCCAATGCAGAGGTGATAGGATAGAAGATACCACTTCAGTCTACAGGTGGGGGTACTACTGCTGAATACTTTCCCACATTTGAAAAAAAAAACCTGCCTAAAAGCATAAAAAACAGCACATAAAGAAGAGACAGCTCAGCTCTTATCTTGATGTGCAGCACAATTTTATTTGCATGGAGCTTGCAATGTAGGAAAGTGCCTTTTTAAAATGTCTGAAGTGGGTATAGTTTTTTCTTTCATCCCAGCATTCTGCCACCTCATTCTGTAGCACATGCAGACCAGGCATCAGCCAGTCTCCTCCAAAGCACAAGGAACAAGAAATACATTAGGGTGATCTGCCAAACTCAGGCTTACATTCCCTTTTGAACGTCTTTCTGTCACTCTCCACAACCAGTGAAACAGATGCTGGTCTGAGCTGAAATGTGACTGCAGTTTTGCAGCTCCATTTATAGATGTCCCATAGCATACTCATAGAGTTGACACAGTGACCAGACTCTCAGTTTTTTCCCAAATGATAGGCCAAATAATATGTTGTCGAAGGCTTGACACAGAGAGTACTCCATCTTTCTGTGTTATACCTCTGAGGATGCCAGTCACAGCTACTGGCGAAACGACAGGTTCTACAACGCCAAGACCACGGCCACACAACCCGGAAAATCTACAGCAACTAATAGGCCAAATACTTGGTAAATATTCTGATGTGTTAGCATGTTCCCTATCTTACCTTAGTTCATATAATGAAATGCCTTTTCTGTTTATACCTCTCTTAAGACATTGAAGGATGCATCTTCAGGCACGTTCATCATTTTTGCACCAGGCAGCAGATAAAGGAAGAACTCTTGTTTGTACTTTTGGAGTACAATGTACACACAACGCAGTCTTAATTGCTTTTACTAAGAAATGTGTCTCTCTAAATTGCTAAAAACCAAAGCTATAGGGAAGGAGACAATTGTGACCAAGCATGTACAGCAATTCAATTAAGTATAAAATAAAGTGTGCTCCCTCATCCGTCAACTAAACTGCTTAATTGTGACTACTTGCATCACTGATCACCAATGCCATTATTTTACAGTGCTTCAGAGCACTGATCGTAAGAATTTTTTAGCTTGATTAATAGCTTAGCATTGGTCAATAGCTCAATACAATATTATTATCATTACTCACATTATAAAACCTTTCTGAGTCTTCTTACATTTCAAAGAGAAAAATGTTCCTAGAGTAGATACCAGTTCACCTAAGACCATGGGGGGCCTGGTTATGTCCATGGACCGATGAGTGTGTGTGAAGTGGCATTTTGAACCTGCATTTTCCTGTTGTAGAATGGAAATTGTAATAACCTATCTCTAAGGAATGTAATAACGGTAAATTAGATAACAGCTTAAAACATGATACTTGCTCATGGGGGCACATGGGGGGACAATCATCTACATGGGATGATTGAAGAAAGAGAGACATTTCCTGCACCCTGTTACTGAGACGGCCATTAAGATATTGCAGTTGCTTTTGTCAACTACTTCAATCATGGCCTTTATTATATTTCCTCCAAGATTCTAGAATGATTTACTGAAGGCTGAAGTCCTCTCACTCATTTTCAGGAAAAAAGGTAAAATGCACATATTCAGGCTTGCAAGCTAAGCAAAGAAACTCTTATTAGGTTTGTTGTAGAAGGGTTTCATGGCCGGAGTTCATTAGTTGTTATAGATTATTTGGTTTTATTATGCTGTGTGTTGTTAGTATTGGGATTTTAAAGCTTTATTGTAATTTTATTAGGTTTATTGATGGTTGTTGTGGTATATACAGTGGCTTGGATCCCACCTAGATTTCCATTGATGCAAGGTGGGCTTTTTCCTGATTCTTCTCTCCCAGGGCATCCCAAAACATTCCAAAAATGCTGCTCTTGGGGAATGGGGGGTGTCCAGGAAGGAATAGCCAGGGGCAGGGAATCAGAGGTTTCCCTTCTTCTGCCCATGGAACTCTAGGAGCCAAGTCCGTAGAAGTAACACAGAAAAAAAAAATCATTAATAATAAATAATTGGCCTTCTTTCTCCAGAATATGGGGACCCTAAAATGTATAACTGTACAACAAACAAAGCACATGTGAAGCAAGTTTCTTACTGTTGAATGGATTGGGACAACCACAGCTCACACAGAACTCCAAGGTCACAACCATACAATTTAAGCCAATATAAAACCATGTGTTTCAAGGGCATACTAATAATTATTCCAGCCTACTGTCTTTATCAGGAAAGGAATATGCTTTTCAGATTTATATCTTTTTTCAAAAGGACTGTTTGCTTACTGGGAAATCATTTATAAAACTGGCAATGATAGAACAAAGTTGTCTGAGAGCTTACTACTCTCCTCAAAATACTCTTAGTGTTAAATTCTTTTGCTCAAAAACAATACCCTGAGATGTGCTATAATCATGAGCAATTGATTTTCTAAGAGTGAATGGGATCATTAACATTTATTAGCCTCTGGTTATCTATTTTTAACTGCTACCACAATAAACAAATAAGTCACTAAATAAAACCAATTAATCTCTTAATTTTTTTAAGGCAAGTCAACATGATTAATATTACATTCTGTGAAACCACATCATTCTTTGTTTGTAAACAGCTACCACACTGAAACAAGTGCAACCAGCTACGGAACAAGTACAGACAATTTACCATGTGTATGGCAAATACAGGCTTTTCCATTCTATTATTCATTCTTTCATAGATGAAATGTGTCTAAAATGCCTTTCCACAGTAGTGTTGTGGTGAAATAATATTTTTCCCAGCATTCAAAGCATAATATGTTGATTAAAATATGAAAGATTTTTGTGTCTTGGGATATTGTATAGACTGTTGCATGAACTCTTGCTAGCAGTTATATTACTGTTTGTCAGTGCTTGTGACGTGATACCGTTGGTAATGAGAACACATTTACACCTTCCCTATATATTTCAACTGGACAAATAAAACAGTAATTGTAAAAGCCATTTAGCTAAACCAAACTGAACCTCTTTTTGATCCTGGATCTAAGATTTTATGTCAGAATAAAGATCACACTTAAATAAAAACTGGGTTAATTCAGTGGTGAGTCTGGGAGTTAAGTGACCTCTTGTGTTGTAAGTAGAAAAACTGGTCACCTTAGTGGCTAAGAATGCTTTCCCTCACCTTGATTTGGCTTAGAAGCCGGCTTACTCCCTTGCATCAGCGACACTGATACATGCCGCAGTAACCCTCAGGAGGAACTATTGTTAACATGTTGTATATTCAGGGCTGCCCTTGAAGACAATTCAGAAAATTTTGCTAGTGCAGAGTGCAGCAGTTTATCTACTGCCTAGAATAGGAGTCCCCAATGTGGTGCCTGCGGGCACCATTCTGCCTGCCAACACCTTTCCTTGCGTTCACCAAGTGTTTTCAGAAAGTGGGTGGGGCTTTTGCCCAGCAAGGCTTCTGATTGGCCACTGGAGATTTGATGGGCTGTGCAGATTTTTCAAAAATGTTGCTTTGACATTAGCTGCCACCACAGCCCAAGGATCTTCACTGTGTGACTGAAGGTAAGCTGCTGCATCAGCTATTTTATTTCTGGCTCCACCTCTCATGGCAGCCATTTTGTGGCTGCACCCAACATGCTATGTCAAAATTCCAAAGGTGCCTGCAGGCTCAAAAAGGTCGGGGACCTGTGGTCTAGAGGTATCTGTAATGTACACTGGATCCCTATAAATGTACAGCATTGATAATGAGACAGGAAACCTAGGTCTCAATTTGATACAGTAGGATTCAGTCCAAGGGGATGCAAAGAATAAATGGAAATAAATCTGAAGAAATGAGCAGTGACTCACAAAAGCACATACCTTACCACAAATTTTGTTAGTCTTTAAAGGTGCTACTGGACTCTTACTCTTTATTACTGCTGTTAGAAACCACAACATTCAATAACCAGTGGGGGGACATTATAACCTTCCAGGACATTCAGTTGCTGACCTAAGAGTAGCAATTCTCTTACAAAGGAATTTCAAAGGATGATTAGAAAAAGAGACTGCTGAATTGCAATTGATAATGAAGCTCAAGACAATGCATCCTCCTGGATTGAATTGAGATCTAGGTTTCTTCTCTCATTATCAATGCCTGTTATTGTCATTTTGTAAAGTACTGAGTTTGGAGGCATTGAGTAGTGGTCAGCTCATGTTTTATTAAGCAAGCAAAATGAAAGATGAACTAGTGAGGTCCGAGCCCTGCTTATATCCCTGCAGTACCCCACACCCAACACCCACCCCAACACCAGTGATAGGCTATTTACAGTGGAGGAGTCCATCATAGGTCTCCTCTAGAATGCGGGCACTCCAATTGGTCTGTCCTAGGATCTGATTCCTTTATTGTTCTAGCACCTGAAGGCTAGAAGGCCTCGCTAGCACTGATGTAATTATCTCAGTATACAACACCCCTCCCCTCATAGTCCAGAGGCCCTAACTTACATAGTCTCTGAGATACACCGGTCGTCTTTGCTCACAAGTCGAGTGGCGAAGCTCTGCCAGTGGCACTGAGGGCCCTTGGCTTACGTCGGGGGCTTCCACTGCCCTTTCAGGTGGGGGCAGGCCCTGGAACGGCCTCCCCTGGTGTTGCTGGGTCCTGTGCTTGGCTGGCTCTCTTGGGGAATTGCACGCTGGGTACCTGCTGTTCTCTGAGGGCCGGTGTATTGCCCTCAGGCTCTTGTTCCCCGGGGGTCTGGAATTCCTCGTCACTTTCCTCGGGGTCTGTACCCTCTGCTGGGTCCACGAGAAGTAGATGCCTGCGCAGCTGGTCCATGTGCCTCCAGAGCAACTGGCCCTCTTCCGTAGAGACCTTGTACAATAGTGGTCCCATCACCCTCACAACCCTGGCCGGGATCCATGCTGGACCCTGAGAGAAGTTCTTCACATACACGGGGTCTTCTGGGAAGAACCCGCGTGGGGCATCCTGGTACTCCAGGACCAAGGTGTGATCAGGGCCCCGATCTGAGTGTAGGCGATCCAGCCAGGTTGTGTGGTGCCTTTTTGTTGTTGTTGTTCAGTTGCACAGTCAAGTCCGACTCTTCGCGACCCCATGGACCAGATCACGCCAGGCCTTCCTGTCTTCCGCCGTCCTCTGAAGTTTGGTCAATTTCATGTTTGTTGCATCGATGGCACTGTCTAACCATCTCATCCTTTGCCGTCCCCGTCTTCTTTGACCTTCAATCTTTCCCAGCATCAGGGTCTTCTCCAGTGAGTGCTCCCTTCTCATTTGGTGGCCAAAGTATTTGAGCTTCAGTTTCATTATCTGGCCTTCCAGGGAACAGTCAGGGTTGATTTCTTTTAGGATTGACTGATTTGATCTTCTTGCAGTCCAAGGGACTCTCAAGAGTCTTCTCCAGCACCATAGTTCAAAAGAATCCCATCAATAATTCTGCTGGGCTGCGGCCAGTAGAAGTGTGCAGGGTCATCTTTTGGACGAAGAGAAAGGCTGCTAACCAGTGGTCCCAGTCCCCTTGTGCAAATGCGGCACATGGACTCTTTGGTTGTCCTCACCATCCTTTCTGCCTGACCGTTCATTGCTGGGTGGAAGGGAGCTGAGCGGATGTGTCAAATTCTGTAGTAGCACACAAACTCCTGGAACTCAGCCAAAGTAAAAGCAGTCCCGTTGTTGGATACCAAAGTGACGGGAATGCCATGTGTACTGAAGATCCTCCACATAGTGCGGATGGTGGCACAGGATTACGTGGTGGGGACTGGAACAACCTCTAGCCATTTGGTATATGAGTCTACCAGGATGAAAAATAGTTGTCCCTGGAAGGGGCCCACGAAATCTAGGTGCAGGCGGGCCAATGGCTCATGTGCAGATTCCCAGGGTTACACTGGTGCCCTGGGTGGCTGTGGTCATGACTCTTGGCACATTTGGCAGCGCTTCACGTGGTCCTCTATCTCCCCATCCATTCCCAGCCGCCACACATAACTACGGGCTAAAGTCTTCATGCACACGATCCCCGGGTGGGTCTTGTACAGGGCTGTGAGTTCTCGCTGGCGCAGGGGAACGGGCACGACCACTCTGCTTCCCCATAACAGGCAGCCCTTGTGCGCTGATAGCTCGTCCCACTGGGAAACGAAAGTGGCAAATTCTGTGCCCAGTCGGCTGGCAGGCCATCCCCTCACCACCCAATCCAAAACACGGGAGAGGACCCAGTCCTGGGCGGTGTGTCAGGAGACTTCAGCTACCTGGATGGACCAGTCGGGGAGGTACTCAATCAGCAGAATCTGGTGCACAGGAGCAGGGTCAGAGGATGGTAAAGGGGGGCGGCTGAGAGCGTCCGCGTGGCCCATCGCTTTACCAGGCTGGTATACAAGTGCATATGTGTACCCGGCGAGGAAAATGGACCACTGGAACACCCTGGGAAACGGCATCTGCAGCATTTGCCTGTCCGAAGCCAACAGTCCCAATAGAGGCTTGTGGGCTGTAACAATGGTAAAAGGCCGACCATACAAATAGTAATGAAATTTCCGCACCCCTGCCACAATCACCAGAGCCTCTTTGTCTATCTGAGCATAGTTGCACTCCACCAACAACAAGGTGCAGGAATGGTATGCAATCGGAACCTCACGACCATCTGGCAGTTGGTGTCCCAGCACAGCCCCGACCCCTTAAGGAGAGGCATCGCACGCGAAGACGACCGGGAGGGACTCGTTGAAGTGAGCAAGGACATCGTTGGAGGTCAGGAGTTCCTTGACTGAAGTACCCCACATCCATAGGTCTCCTCTAGAATCTGGGCACTCCAATTGGTCTGTCCTAGGATCCGATTCCTCTATTGTTCTAGCACCTGAAGGTGTGCTAGACTGTATGGCCTCGCTAGCGCTGATGTAAAATTATCTCAGTATACAACACATTTGGCATCTGAAATCACTTCACTCTCCAAGATATAAGGACATTCTAGCTGTAGCTGAAGAAGTGAGCAGTGACTCATGAAAGTCCATGCCCTGCCACAAATTTTGTTAGTTGTTAAGGTGCTACTGGACTCTTGCTCCCTTCCACTAATAAAGAATACAAGCTGTGCTGTTAGGTTTCTTCCCCTCCTCATCTGTTAGAACTGGAAAGGGAGATCTCTCCAACTGCCATAGGACTCCATCTCTCTCTCTCTCTGGCATGCCCTTTCTGGCTCCCCCCTCCCTCTGAAGAAGTGTGCTGGCACACAAAAGCTTATAACTGGAATAAAATGTTGTTAGTCTTAAAAGTGCCACAGGACTCCCTCTCTCCCTCTGTCTCTGGCTCTTCCCCTCTCCCTCTCTCCCTAGAGGAGGAGGAGGAAGGGGAGGAGCCCTCAGCCAATCGAGAAAAGAGAGGCTTGGCTTTCTTTTTCTCCTCTGTGAAGCAGGAAATAGGAGAGAGTGGGCAAAAGGAGATGCGATGCAGGAAGCAGGAACAGGAAGCAGAAAGCAGCAGAGAGCCAGTTGCTTGCAGGCCAGATAGGAGCCCAGCAGGGGCCAGATCCAGCCCACAGGCCATATGCTTGAAACCCCTCCTCTGCCTTGTTGAGTTTTTGTTAGGGCTAATTTATGTTTATTTTATTATTGTTTTTAGTAACAAATGTAATCTGTCCTGAGTCCTTGCTTGAAGAAAGAAAGATCAAGAATGTAAATTGTCAAATTATAAATAAATAAATAAGAAAAACAATGACCAAAAATGCTTAATAAAGAACCCAGAATCAGAACTCCACTTGAAAGATTAGTGTCAACCCCAATTCACACCAGAACCATGTGCTGAAAGGTGTTCTCATAGAATCTAAATAGAATGTTGTTTGAAACACATGCCCATACATGCACACACAGTGTTTTTGGATCTGAACTCCAAAGAACATATGGAGTTGATCCATGCCAGTCTTTAGCATTTTTTAACTGGAATGAAAAATCAAACTGATCCCTCCTCCCTTTTCTGGATTGAATTTATTTTTCAGTTAATACATTCATATGATGATTGGTTTCAGCAAACTGTTTCATGGTAAAGACATCCCTCCTTATTGTTCTTTTGTAACAAGAGAAACTAAAGAACTTTCTGCAATCTCATGCAAGCTGCTATTTCATATGGTTAAATTATAATGGAATAGTCCAAGAAAATACTTTTTAGAAAGGGAACGGGACTGTGGACTAGATTTCTGTGTATGTATTTACCTGTTGGCTGCAGGTATTATCCTGCTCTCCCTGCATTGTTTTTTACTTATGTAATGCCATGTTCTGGATTGTTTAACATATCTAATCCTTTATGCTTTGTTTCAGACTTCTGTCATCCTAGTCCTATTATCTATTTCTCAAGTGTAGGCAATCTGCAAATATCTAGATCTGCTGATCAGGCTCACACTGAAAGAAAGGAGATTTTTCTCCAAACTTGAAGGACTCCCCAGGTTTGCAGAAAAATCTTAAAGCTTTAAAAAACAAAAACAAAAAAACATGGGAGACAACCAGGGGTCATTTCGTAGAAAAAGAGCTAGGGGAACTCATTAGCATAACTCATTAGCATATGCCACACCCCCTGACATCAGGGGCCCGGCGATGGACCTGCAAGGCTGGCGGAAGTGCGAGGAAGCCCCGCCAAGGCCCTCCCTGGCCCCAGGCAGGCAGGGGTGGGGAGAGGCGGGGAGGAAGCAACTTACCCTCCCTCTTCTCCTGCCTCCTCCTGGCTGAATGAGGGCTGGAAGCGGGGCGGCCAGAAGCAGGGGGCGGGGCTTCATCGTGTGCCCCGCCCTTTGCACCTCACCCGGGGGAACTGCATTCTCCCGCGTTCCCCCCCGAAATGACCTCTGGAGACAACACACAGCAGTTGGTGTAATCTCGGCAGCGATAGGGGGGACAGGAGCCACAGCAGGCTTGCTGGCAGCAGCTACAATAGTTGAGGGAGTTCAGGACCTGCAGTGGGCCTGGTGCTGGAGGCCAGAAGCCATGTTGGGATTGCTGGGGGGAGGGGGCAGAATCAGTGCTGGGCTCACTCACAGCAGCTGCCAAGCTGGAGGGGTTTGGGGAGCTGCAGTGGACCTGGCAGTGAAGGTTCTGAAGTGTCATGGTGGGGGAGGATGGGAACTATGCCAAGCTCACTGTCAGCAGCTGTAAGGGTGAAGGGGTAGGGAGCCTCAGCAGGCCCAGCAGTGAAGGCCAGGAGCCATACAGGGCTAGCCAGCTTTGAGGTGGGGGGGCAGCAACACAGTGGGCCTTGTAGCGGAGGCCGGGAGTTGTAGTGAGCTCACCTGCAGCTGTGATGCAGGGGGAGCGGCAGCTGCTGTGATACTCCTGGGGAATCCCTTCCCTCTCCTCTTTTTAACCCCTCCATCGACACTGCCAGGGCTCATTACAGCTCCTGCTTAACATTAAATTTAAATTAAAGTTGATAGGCGATGGGGGTGGGGCAAGAGCTACAATACTTGAAGGAGGATGCCTTCCCCCTCAGCTTTAATTTAAATTCAATTCAGAAGCTGCAGCCAATACAGAATGCTGCAGCCAGGCTCCTGATGGGCCTCCCCATGTGGGAGCACATCCAGCCTGTGCTGAAAACATTGCACTGGCTGCCAATAGCATACCGAATCCGCTTCAAGGTGCTGGTTCTTACCTTTAAAGCCCTATATGCGCAGGGTCCAACATACCTGAGGAGCCGCCTTTCCCCATACATACCCCAGAGAGCACTACGGTCAGGGTCTCAAAATCAACTGGCCCTCCCGAGTCCCAAGGATGCCAGGCTGGCTACTACCAGGGCCAGGGCCTTCTCAGTGGCAGCTACATACTGGTGGAACAAGCTCCCAGAAGAGATCAGGGCCTTGCAGGATCTTTTACAGTTCCACAGGGCCTGCAAGATGGAGCTCTTCCACCAGGCCTTCAGCTAAGGAGCCGCTGCCACTATTACCACCAACAATCCCAATTATAGAGCCCTGGCCCTTAGCTTTGACATCTACAGCCTGCGCCGCCGCTTATATCAGGAAGATCATGGAGCAGAACATTCAATTAGATCTTGCATGCACTCATACAGTATGCCATCGTTACATAATAATTAATTATTTCCAGCACTTTATGATACAGAATTGTTTTAATTGAACTGTTTTTAGATGATTTGATGTGGATTTTAACTGTTATTTATGCATCAAACTGTGTAAGCCGCCCTGAGCCTGCTTTGTGGGGAAGGCAGGATATAAATGAAATAAATGAAATAAATAAATAGAGTGGAAGTTGCGACAGAGCACTGGCAGTGGCTATGGAGGGGGGTTATAGCTAAAAGAGGGAAGGGATCCCCCCTACAAATATTGCAGCTTCCCCCATCTATCAGCTTAATTTAAATTTAATTTTAAGTGGAAGTTGCAACAGAGCCCTGGCAGTGATGATGGGGAGGGACTGAAGTTAAGAGGGGGAAGGGATCCCCCATGTGAAAATCATGGGTCACCACTTGTTGATTTATATTACACAATGTAAATTAATGCAATCAATTATATTTCATCCTGTTGAATGCATTGATTTACATTGTGTAATCCCCCTTGAGTCTCAGCAAGACATGAGGACTATAAACAAATAAACAAACAAATGAGGAAACAAATAAATGTGTGATAGTGGATCCCAACAAGAGGCTTGATGCCAGTCATAGAGACCTGAAAGGTACACAAGCAAGCTGCTGTCTCAGCTAATGGGAAAGGAAAATAAAAGGGATTATTGGGACAACAATGCAAAAAAACAAAACAAAACTGAAGCTTCCGATGTTGTCAACAATACCACCAAACAAACACTTGAGGCACTTGGTTATTATTTTTCCAATAGCTGAAAGAAATGGAATAAGTTTAGTTTGAATTAGAAGACTTCTGGCAGCCTTACTTATTATAGACTACAACTCTATAGAAAGTAAAAAATTCAGTTTAGTGTAAAAATATATACTTGATCAGGTGTGTGGGCGTGCCCCCCAATATATGCTGACAATTATGCTATAGAGGAGCACAACACCATTACTTCATTTTGGGTAGTCTGTACACTTCTAGCACAATCCTAAAATGAGTTAGAGATGCTTAAATGTTTTTGAAATTATTTGCTTAAAATTACTTAAATTCTAGGCACTTCAACAGAACTTAAATTGTCCTCCCTTTCTTGGCTTGTGCTCAGTGTATTGGAGTCAGCCCTTTCAGTAAAGGGCTGGAGACCAAACAGTTTCACATGATAGACACAAGGCAAAAATTAAGATGATAGAGTGTGCCAATTAATACACCCAGAATTGATGTTGTTGTCCTTAAAAAGGATTCTTATCGTACCTGCATTCTGGGATGGTTTTGGAGCAATAATAATACCCACAGCATTTATATAGTACTTTTTCAAAGTATATCACACTTGTCCTATCCTGCTATGGTACTTGTATCCTCCACAAATGTTGGTTCAACAAGAAGAGGAACCCTTGGCAGTGGCCTGGGTGTCTGCAGTAGGAAGGAAGAATCAGTGGGAATCATTTCCTCCTCTTTATCGAGTAGAAAGGAGAGTTCAGAAAAAGCCATTATTAGATGGGAGTGCTAAAGCTAAGAGGCAGCAGCTTCCTTGAAGTCACCTAGTGAGAGCATGGCACAACCAAGATTTGCACCAGGAATTTCTCAATTCACAACTCAGTCTCTTTACCACTATACTGCTCTGACTTTGCCCTAGACTTCAATTAACTCCACTGAGCTATTGCATATGAAATACCCCTTTAATTTATGAAAGCTTTGTTGTATTTATTACTTAAATGATATTAAGCAGTTTTTTTAACCTGAGCAGCTCATATTAGAATTCTTGCAATAAAATGCAAGCCTGAATAAATTGTGGTTCATCATACTTAAAGAATGCAGAACCACCCACGTTTTGAGGTCATCATTTTACAAATATTGGAGGCAGGATGACCAGAATAGCAAACCTATGCTACTGCTCTTAATCCTAAACAATCAATACTTTCTAGACATTCAAAACATTAAAATAAAAATCAATACATCTGCAAGCTTTGGTAAAAGATTCTGCCACTTACTGCTGCATTCAGCCTACTATTTAATGGGTTTATATTCCATAGTTGTATTATAAAGAGACCAATACTGAAACCAACATTTCTTGCTGGATATTTAGAATAGGTAGGATCAAATATTTCTGTGGAATGAAGATAAAAAAAATTGCAAAGTTTACAAATTTAAGCAAAGCACTATACCTATTGAGCGGTTTCCATGTACTGGAGAATCTCAGTATTAAAAAGCAAAACAAAATATACTGCTGAAATGTAATAGAAAGACCCAATGCATACATTTATATAGAGATTTCATGAAAACAGAGACTAAGAACTGATTAGCATTCCATGTCTACTTAGATTATGCTTGCATGCGTATTGTCCACCATCCCATCAACATCTTATGCATGTGACTATCAACAAAATTAAAATATGTTACAAATGTAAAAAACTGTATATGAAACTGGTTAGGGCAATACCTAGATAGCCCAGGAACATATACTGTCTGTTAAACCCCACTGCATATGGCACATGACAGAAAAAGGAGAAAAAAAGATGTAAATCAATTGTTCATTTTAAAAACTGGTTTTGAGTTCAAAATAAATTATGAAATAGGGTTTTTTTAATGATTCACTATGATTGAAGGCTTCCGCTTACCCCTTTCTGGAGCCCCCCAAATGGGATTGTTGGGAATTTCTGCAGCAGAAAAACAGAAGAGAGAAGGGATTTCTGACTCCTGGTTCAAGGAACAGTGGGTCAATTTGCCAATGGCTGGGCAAAAAACAAACAAACAAAAAGTCCTAGGAATATCCTTGGCCAATTCTGGATGTGTTAAATTTTGATTGCTTTCAGGATAAACAGTAAATCAATTAACAAACAAAAATGCATTTTAGGGTAAGAGGAAATGTGACTGAAATGGCCAAAACTGTTTCAAAAATTCTAATTAATTTCAGATTCAAATAAAATTTGTATACAAACCTGGAGATACTCCATTCCTGCCCTGTGGATATATATCTAGTATTAGTTCAGATGGCTAGGTCTTGTATTGTCCCCATGCTCTATTAGAAAATATTTAAAGTTTTTTCACTGGAAAAATAATGCTATCTAGCTGTAATTCTAAAAAAAAACAACAATTTTCTGATTTTTAAATTATGAAATAGAGACCATAATCACAGTCCACCAAGCCCTATTATTGTACAACCTCCATTTAATCCAGCAGAGTACAGGAACGATACAGAATAGCAGTAGTTTACATCTCTGCATAGTAAATTATACCTATGTTCATATAAAATTCTCCCTTTTGCCATAGTCAGTCATAGTAATAGTAATTAATATGAGGCTACGTCTTTAAGAAATAAAGAAGGAGCAACGGATGAATCACAAGATAATGAAAATTCTAAACAAAATAGATGGTGATTAGCAGGAAAGGGAACAGAAAATCCAAACTCAATAAGTACATACAGATATATAGCAAAAAGGGTAAACTGTTTATTCCAAGTTGCATCGGTGCGCTTTTAATTGTACAATGTGGCCAGACCCCCATGGCACTATTCCACAAATATATCCTTGCTCCAGCACTGAGGTGCTAGATATCTGTGGAATAATATTTAAGCTTAAATGGTATGAACGGGGCATTTGCAAAGTATGCGTGACATTGCAATGCACCTAAATGCTCAGTTTTCCTCTTCTACAATACCTATTAGGTAATGAACTAAGTGGATCACCCAGTCCAAAAGCATCCAAGGGCTTGTGTTAGTTTCACATAGCCACTGTATCCCCTTGTACTAGGGATGCCAACTCTGGGTTGGGAGATTCCTGGAGATTTTAGGGGTAGAGCCTGGAAGGGCAGAGTTTGGGGAGGGGAAAAGTTTGAACAATTCCATCAAATGCACCCCTGAAAGTGGCCATTTTCTCCAATGGAGCTGATGTCTGTCATCTGGAGATCAGTTATAATAGCAGGAGGATGGCAACCCTACCTTGTATTTTACAGTTAACCTACCACTGAAGTAGCAGCAATTAGGTAGGTGACCTGGCCTCCCTAGATCTGGGTTGACCAGTTTAGCTGGTATCATCAACGCAGACCCACTGTCTGACTCAAATACAAATCTGAGATAGTGTTTCCATATACTGCCTAGAAGATATGGCTCCTTTTTTGCTGCTGCCTTCAACAAGTTACCTGATGTCCACATTACACTCCTCAGCTCTAGTCATAACAGTGGTCAGCCTTCCACAGGCCTGGGTAATGGCCTACAGTGGGTTGATAACATTATCATCCTATATTGTGCTGTATCATCTGGCACCATTCTAAAGGCCTCAACCAATACCTTGGTTCCCAGCACACAGAGAAGCCTGCCAGAGCCTCCTAAATTCTGTATCCTGTGCTATGAGCTCAGAACCCCAAATTCAGTACAGTAGCAACCTTCCTAAAAAGTCTTGTACATAATTATAATATATTTCACATCAAAACAACATAGAAATCAATGTATGCAAAAGTGAATATCCATGAAATATCAAATCGGAGGAAGTGTGCCTAGGAGACTTATGGCTCTCAAGCATGATGAGAAAACAACATGCTTTCTTCTAAAAGAGGGGCAACTTTAGCTCTTGTAC
Source organism: Gekko japonicus (assembly GCF_001447785.1). Lineage (NCBI taxonomy): Eukaryota > Metazoa > Chordata > Lepidosauria > Squamata > Gekkonidae > Gekko > Gekko japonicus. The sequence goes on along the minus strand of NW_015169189.1, from coordinate 426,749 downwards.
TGTTGCATTCACAGTAGATTTAGAGTCAATTCCTGGGTTTCTTCACCTTAATGCTGAGTTACAATTGCTAATATGTAAATATGACTTCACCCTTCCTCACAGGATTTCCCTTTATCTTGTTCTTAGTTGAGCAGCACTTTTTGTCTCTTTTTCTCTGGCTGTCCCACCCAGTTGTTTTAATGTATATTAGTAAATGCTGTCCCAGACTAGGGAACTGAAGGGTGAGACTAAAATCTTTCTTTGATAAAGGCACACAAGAGGCTGATGGTAAATAAAAAATAACAAACTGTTTTATTTCACTTTGAGGGAAAATGTTCAGGTAGGAATCAGGTTTAGGACTTATGAGGTGAACAGATAACAGGAATGAGGTAATTTTGTATATATATATATAAACACCAAATAATTTGTCACAAACAAGTAGCTGTTTCTGTTATTCAGACAAGACTTTAAAATGAGGAGAGAGATTTCTTGGCAGTCTCTGCTTACATAAACAAGTATAAGCTTCTTGGTGCTAGTCTTGAAAGTTGGTGAAAGCAAGAACATTCAAACAACTTCCGGTTTTCTTTCTTATACACTGGCTAGAGATCACCCCCATCTTATAGGAGCCATTTTCATCAGTCTTAATAGGATCAACTCCCTTCACTAGAAGCTATTTCCCTCAGTCTTGATAGGGATGGGCTACTTGTCCCCTAACTCAGGATCGTTCTTGATCCTCTCGTAGTCTGCTTTGCTCTCTCAATTCCTAACTGACACTCTCAACTGAAGAATTCCATTTGAATCCCCTATTACTCAAGTTTCTCAGCCCAAGTTACAGCATTAACCATTTACTGTCTGTCACAGTAATACTCTCATAATACTGGTTTATTGGAACAACAATCCAGTGTCAAGATACTTCTTTCTTCCCAGTAGAACAAGTGGCCATCTGACTCTAACTTGGGAGGAGACTCTTCTCCCCAATCTTAGTTTCATTGTGACAGTGTTAATTTGATGCCAACCTGTCATAGTAATCAATTGTGAAGGGAGGTATATGATCTGAGTCTTCTTTTTCCAACATAAACCACCTCATCTCTTAGCCTAAAAGGTTATAGCCCACAAGTAATATCTGAAAAATGCAAAACTTCCAGGGTGTTATTACCACCCAGTGTGAAATATGCTATTGACAGTTGTGCTTTCTGCTAATAGTTACACAATTTGGCTTTTTCAGATAGCCCACTGCTCTGTCCACTACTATATTTGCTGTTGTGAGAACTATGAACTTTCATTTGAGACCTCTACACAGGGCTGGTTCCAGGTTTTGAGGGTTCCTGAGCAGAAAGTTCTCAGGTCCCCCTCCTCCTAACCCCCTTTCACTCCTCCCTTTCTGCCCCACATTCATTTACCCCACTATCTTCCTGTGCATACTTCCCTGACTGCTCATGATCCCTCACACAACCACCTACATGACCTTTCCTCAATGGCAGTGGGAGGTGTGTGCAGTTGGGAGTGCTGCTGCTGTGAATGTCACCAGCCCAGGTAGCTAGGAATACAGAAGGTGGAGCCCTGTAATGCTTGCAAGCAAGTGGGCGTAGGAAGGGAGTGCAGGCCAGTAGCATAGGAGGTTTGATGGCAGGGACTGCTGGCAGCAGGCCCTGCCAGGAGGCCTGGGCCCTGGCAGATGCCCCGCCTCAGGATATGTGGACACTGGCCCTGTCTCAACCCATATACAAAGCATCAGCTAGTGGCATTTATATTAGGTAAAGGTAAAGGTTTCCCTTGCTTGAAAGCCAGTTGAATCCGACTCTAGGGATGCGGTGCTCATCTCCATTTCAAGATGAAAAGCCAGCGCTGTCCAAAGACGTTTCTGTGGTCATGTGGCTGGCATGACTAGATGCCAAGGCGCATGGAATGCTGTTACCTTCCCACCGAAGTGGTACCTATTTATCTACTTGCAATTTCTTGCTTTAGAGCTGCTAGGTTGGCAGGAGCTGGTACCAGAGACAGGAGCTCATACCGTTATGTGGGACTCAGGTCTTGAACTGCTGAACTACTGACCTTCTGGACTGCAGTTCAGCGTCTTAACCACTTGAGTCACCGTAGCCCTTTAAGGCATTTATATTAGATTGCAGCTAATGGCAGACAGTTATGTGAATGCAAAAACTTCAAAGAACATGATGGGAAGATTCTGTACACAAGGCACTTGGATTTGCCCAGTGTTTTGATCATTTAGCTCAATGTCAAGGATGTGTCAAATATTGCCCTGCTCAGTTTGCCATGGTTGCTGGGACAGGGGAATTCCTTAGGTGGGGGGGAGTGAGTGTGGAGTGTGTGACTGCACTATCTTAGAGGCGTAATTCTTCCAAAGAAGCCTTCCCAAAGGAAAGTCCTTGAAACTTGCCAGCTAGCTTTTGTAGATAATGGGATCGTATATTTACCAGGTGAAAGGGAGGGTTGAGTCACTGGGGCTAGGTGGAGTGGATGTGACATTTGAGTGGGGCTTAGGAGGGGTTACATTTGAATTACCTATATCTATTATTGTACCTGCCAAAATCTTCAGATCTGACACAGTGCTGTTATGACCTGGACCTTGCTTATAACTTGATAAACATATTACTGCCAAAGAGAGTGTTGTTGAGAGTAATGTGCCCAGGAGTCTGACAGATGGATGGCTTGGTTGGCAAGATTTTAAAAAGCTGCAGATCCTTGCCATTAAAAATCAGTCAGAACACTGAGCCAGATTTCTCATTCTTACATTTTCATTTACTGGTGTCTTGCTGCCTAGATAGTTTCAGCCAGGGGTCGTTTCGTAGAAAAAGAGCTAGGGGAACTCATTAGCATAACTCATTAGCATATGCCACACACCCTGACATCACCGGAAGTGTGTCATAAGGCCACACCCCCTGACATCACTGGAAGTGTGTCATAAGGCCACACACCCCGCCCCCAGCGGTCCTGGCCACCGCTGGCGGCCTTGCAGCTCCACTGCCGAGCCCCATGAGGGTCCCGGCGGTGGACCTGCAAGGCCGGCGGAAGTGCAAGGAAGCCCCACGAAGGCCCTCCCTGGCCCCAGGCAGGCAGGGGTGGGGAGAGGCAGGGAGGAAGCAACTTACCCTCCCTCTTCTCCTGCCTCCTCCTGGCTGAATGAGGGCCGGAAGCGGGGTGGCCGGAAGCAGGGGGCGGGGCTTCGTCATGTGCCCCGCCCCCATACCTCACCCGGGGGAACTGCGATCCCCACGTTCCCCCCCCGAAATGACCTCTGGTTTCAGCACTAGTAGGACTCTTGTGGTGAAGATCCCACTCCATGGCTCAAATCCACTTGAAGATTTCCATACATGCTAAGGTTCTTGTACAAGTGCAAGTGTAGAAAAAAAACACCCCTCACACTAGTCCCTTGTACTAAGTTAAAGATAGCATATCCTGAACCATTTTTCTGCTTTCACAAAATGTTATGCAACTAATGTCTGAGAACTATAACATATTGGGAAGGAAGAGCTGGGCATAAGATCTTGCACAAGTGGAACTGTGCTAAGTCAGTTCATGTTTCTGCTTGTACATCACTGGATACAAACAAATATTTGGGGACTCTGTAAAATTACATTTTACAGTTAGTGGAAACAATGCTTTTGCAGGTATTTGCATGGAAATGCCAGAAGCATTAAAAACATAAATATGATACAAAGGAAATAAACAGTAAAAGAACTTATGTATAGATCTGGTCAGTACTCATTTCTGGAACCAATATTAAACCTAAAGAAATCTGAAAGGTGTAAGAAATTTTTGCAGCTTAAAATTTTATAATTAAAATTTTGGTGTGGATTCCTTTTATGTGTTTTATGACTTTACATGCATTAAGACTGGTTTCACACATTGCCCTAGTCTATTAAATACTTTCAGGCATGAGGGTCCAATAAAAAAGGACCGCCGCACCCCCCCTCCTGCCTGCAAAGGACCTGCTCTTAACACTCATCCTGTGGTGTACACAGACCTATGCCTTACATTGCACTGCAAGAACTCTGTATGTGTCTTGGAATGAAGAAGAAGAGCTGGTTTTTATACCCTATTGAGGTGTCTCAAAGCGGCTTACAATCACTTTCCCTTCCTCTCCTCACAACAGACACCTTGTGAGGTAGGTGGGGCTGAGTTCTGAGAAAACTGTGAGTGGCCCAAGGTCACCCAGCAGGCTTCATGTGGAGGACTGGGGAATCAAACCTGGTTCTCCATATTAGAGTTGCTGCTCTTAACCACTACACCATGCATGCATATGCCCCTCACCCTATTTCTAGTTATAAACAGTATAAAGCCACAATCACCATTTATCTTGAAAATGTTTTGGTAAAAATTTGTTAACTTTGGGAATCCAGGGTGATACGTTTAGACATTACAACCAAAGAACCACCTCTTCTGTATAACCATCTTCATTTAAGCTGATCACATACAGAACCCTTCATGGAACAATCACAGAAATGAATTGAGGCTGCACTGTGCTGAAAGTGAATTTACAATTTTGCTATAATTTCAGAGCCCTGTGAAAACAGTACTCTGGACTCAGTGAAAAACATAAACTGTTGATGGAACTCACTGATATCTCTCCAGAATCCATTTTCACCAGTGAGGCTGTGTGCAGCAGTAATACTTGGTGGATTGTGCCCAGAATGATTATTCCAGGAAAGTCAGTTGTGTTATTAATGCATCTTTTTGCTGCTAAAGGAAAGACAAAAACAGGAGCAGTCTTTTTATTGAATTAATCTGATTTTTGTCCTTTGTGCTGCTAGCGATCAAGATTGTCAAATAAACTAGATTTGATTAATAAATAATAGTTCCATTATCTCTACTGGGGCACTGGTCAGAGTACCTGAAATTCTAATTCACTTGTTCAGCTAAATTTCATCCTCAGTTCATGGCCATAAAATTCTGTATTGACAAACTTTCAAACCAACTTTGACTCTGAGGTATCTAGTCAACATTTTTCTTCTGTGTGGATATTAGTTTATTGAATAAGTGGCATCTGTTTTCCTCCACATCACTAGTGGAGTAGGTATTTCCTTTTGACAGCTTTGCACGATTTATGGCTTTGCATGCTCTGAAGAAAAATAGTACTAAGCAAAAAATTCCAATTCATTACCTCTTAGTACTTAATTAAGTTCATACACATTGCACACTATAGGTGAACCCTGAAATGACTATGACAGCTGCTGAGCAGCAAGTTATATTATCTTTCTAAGATAGAATGACTTCTAATTATCTTGACCCCTTTTTCCATCTGTGATATCCATACATTTTCCTTCTATTTTGTTCCCTCCCTAACAGATGCACCAAACCAAGATTATATTCTTAACCATTTTCTCTTATCTGTGTATTTAAGGTATCCCAATGTTTTGGGTTTTTTACAAATAATAAAGCCAGGCTACAGCCAATATTTGTGTTTTATATAACAGCAGATGAATTGCATTGTGCTGGGTCTTCTTAATAATGGTCTAGTGGCAAAAAGGATTACAACCTGATAAAAGCAGAAAGCAGTGGAACTGACTGTTGGTAGATACAGATATAAAGAATGTCCATATATTACCTGTCAGGATTCTGTGTACACACATGCATCTGCAGGAGGATCCGCTGGGTGAAAGTCTTAAAGCATTGCCCGCATTTCCAAAGATGCCAGTCACTAAACTCGGAATTTAATTGGCTTGTAGATGTCGGACTTGCAAGGACTCGCTGGTTTTTCACACTGATCTGGTTAAATCCTGATTCGATAGACCCTGATTTATCCAGAAGGGAGAAATTTCTGCTACATGGAGTCTGTGGAAACACTATGGATCGCTGGGGAGTGGCAGAAGGTAGTTTGCTACTTTTGTTAAATGGTTGGAGGGTATCTTGTCTTGACATGGCTTCCATTACAGTTGAAGGTACATTCACTAGGAGAAGGAGAAAACTTTTTTTATTTTATAATAAAGCAATCAGATATATGAAACTCATTTGGGTTAATATAAAAATTAGTGACTAAAATAAGAGCTGAATATTAATGATGCAGACTAAAAGCACCAGCAGCTAGAAAATGGTTTCCTAAAATAATGCCAAAATAAGTTAGCTAGTTCACTATATGATATGAGATGTCAAACTGCACTATTCATAATTACAAATCTCTATATTGTAGACAGTAGGCATACATTTTAATCACTTATTTGAGGAACAGGAATTGTGCACAAACATTTCAACCTATAAAATATAATAATCTTCTTCCTTACTAAAATCTAGACTCTCTATCAGTGATATCCTGAACACAGTTATACCCTTCTAAGGCCATTGAAATTAATAGACTTAGAAAGGTATAACTCTATTTAAGATTGCACTGATAGTCACCGCTGTGAGATAAGCAAATCAGTCCTTCATCCCAGAGAGTCTGTAACTGATGTGATGAGTTGGAGCAGGAAGGTAATTGATAGAAGAAGAGATTGGATTTATATCCCACCCTTCACTACCCGAAAGGAGTCTCAGAGTGGCTTACAATCCCTTCCTCTCCCCACAACAGACACCCTGTGAGGTAGGTGGGGCTAAGCCAGCTCTCTCGAGGACTGCCCTTGAGAGAACAGCTCTTAAAGATCTTGTGACTGACTGCATGTGGAGGAGTGGGGAATCAAACCTGGTTCTCCCAGATTAGAGTCCATGCTCCTAACCACTACACCAAACTGGCACTCTAATTTATATTTTGTAGCCCATAGAAGTTGAAAGTCCAGTACCAGTCCCAAGGCAGGTTCTGGACTCTCTAGTTACACTTACTCATGCTCTATAAAATAGCACCTATAAAATAGCGCTTGTGAGTCTACACACAAATACCAGGAAGTAAATTTAACTGACATCAATTATGCTTACTTCCATATAAATGTGTTTAGGTTTTGTGGCATAAGATTAGCTATAGTTTATATCCTTAAAACCTAAGGAATGTGTGTTCACACATAGGTCAACAGCCATTAATGCTATCTAACTCCATAAGTTCATGTTGTTAAACAATGTTATCTTTGTAAAGGAGGCCTGAACTGTGTTGTTTTTTTTTTAAAACCCTGGCTTAGAAAAGTACAAAACAATACCATATAGCAGCACTGGGGGAGAATGCTTGTATTGCAAGAGATTTTCAAATTCTGTCAGTAGGCTTAGGTGTAACTCTGCTTACGATTGAAGTATAAATATAGGAATAAAAGGACTTTACTTTAAGTCACTGTTGTTTCAATACCTATGTCTCACTACATTTAAGTGTATGAAGCCCAGAAGCTAACCAAAAGCTTATGTTAGTCTCATGCAAAACCAATGTCTTCAGTACATGCACTTATTATCACAATTTGATCAATATAAGTCACTGTAAAAATAAAAGTTACTTCAAGAGATAAAGAATTTAACCCTGCATCATTTCCTCCTCTGTTAAACATAAAGTGGGTATGAAAATAAACTTTTATATATAATCATATTAAAAGAGAAATGCTTCACATCTGACAGCAATGAAATGACTCAGGTATAAGAGAACGGTGAATAATTATAGATATTTTTAAAGCATTGCAGAGGCTGTCATGGTTTACAGCTGTTTGCTGGTGATCTTTGTTTGATTTTATGAAATTGACTTATATCATAAACCATAAAATCAGTTAGATAATAACATTACAATTAGATAATATCAATGTACATGTCACACTTCATTTTATAAACTTCCTCAGCCAGAACATTTGTGACAACCCACTCTGCCTGCAGTGTGCCCTTCTCTCATAAGTGTGCACAACAGCATAGTTGTGGTGTGTTGACAGTACATTCACAGGAGACACAATTATGTGATTATTTTTCACTCACTTGCCCCAATCCATCCAGGTGTATTGTGCGTGTTAAAGTCTGATCCAACAGCTGGGACTGAATGCACAGCTCCAGCTGAGGCATGAATGTATTTGATGTCTTATACACCAATTCTTCTTATTTAAAATGAAAATGAAATAAACTTTCCCAGTTAATCAAATGAAAGAGCTAAGGAATATTGTCAGTGGTTATTCTAGCTGAAATACACTATGTAGACCATAAGCTAAGTTTCTGTGACATGCTATAAACAGTGTGCAGGCCTTTATTCTGGTCCTAGACCAAGGCATGGATTCATACTCTCTCTGCTGAATTCAGGTTTCAAAATAAATTTGAAAAATGGTTCTAAATCCCTAGTGTGATTTGTGTCTTTCCCAAGTTTCAGCTCCATGTGGATTCTCCAGAAGACAAAACTCTCAGGAGAAAAAGGATCATATGAATGCATCTTATTTTCTCATAAAATCTTTCTGTAGCCTTTTTAATTTATATAATATATATATATATAATTTCAATGTATAGACATCTTTTTTTAGTTTTGCCTTTTCCAAAGCAGTGCTCTTTGTTGAAGTGTAACAGCCAAAGCTTCGTTATTGCCCCTGTGCTCTGGAATGAGGTCATGAGACTAACAGTATAATCCTAAACAGAGTTATTCTCTTCTAAACCCACTGCAGACAATGAGTTTAGAAGGGTATAACTCTTTTTAGGATGGCACCTTTAGTGAATTGGTTAAACCAGAGCTGTACTTACCTGCAGCAGCACATTCAAGTTCACATTCTCTCTTCAGTGTGGGTTATCCTAACTGTGAATAGCCCATCAGGCTACCAGTATACTGTGTAGTTGTACCTTATTTCTCATGGCCAGTACATAGAAATTGTATGCCAAGATGGACCATCCTTATACTTCCATTTTGCCAGACACCACTAGGATTCAATTATTTAATCAGCCCTCCCAAATTTCCTCTCACCAAATTTGGAGTCTGAATAAACCTCAGTTTATCCTTGGTTGCCTCAGGACAATCACCAGTTTCATTTACACTTTTGGATGAAACCCGCACTGCTGACACCAATACATGGTAAGCCAAGCTTAACCCCTCACTCTACTTGCTGAAAATGAAATCATGCAGACTCCAGGGCCAGCCCAAGCACATAGATAGTGTAGGTAATTTCGTTCTTGACTCCAGTGTGAAACATGAATTAGGGTAGGTAGTGGTGGACATGAAATATGACACTTACAGTTCTCATCCTGGGCAATGCACTGCAAAGGAATTCCAAAGAAAGATGTGTAGCTGTCATTGTACCACACCAACAACTCTGTACCCCTGGGAATATCCATACAGGCTCTGTAGAATATATTTGACCTGGTCATAGCAAACAGAGAAAGAATGAATACTTGGGAGATACATCTTACGGAATATCTATTTCAAAAGCACAAGACAGAGAAGACTGAAGGCCTGGTGACAATCTTCTACTCAGTTCTAGTGGAAACATTCCTTCCCATGCCCAGCTGCCATCACAGGCCTGCTTAAGAACCATCTTGGTTTGCCTTAAATTAGCTGATTGAAGAGAGCAGCTGAAAAAGAACGTTCTAGACAATTAGACTGTGAGAAACAGGAAAGGAAGCTCCTGCAACTGACATTTTCGAACCTAGAATGGCATATGCACTTTCAGGGATGGTTTTTCCTTCATTTTATTATATATTGCCTCAGCCATTTTTTTTAGTTGAGCAGTGATTCACAATCACAGTAAATATATAAATAAATGCTCATGAAGTAGAAAAACAAAACACTTTCTGTTTCAAAGTGATGGTATTTTAAATCCTGAAAACATTCAGAGATATCAAATCACTATTGTGGAATTACTATTCTTTTAAAACATATTTATTGACAAAACTTGCAGAACTAAAAAGTATTCCAGGTTTCTATAAAATGTTTATACACTTGGGCAATGAGTCAACTGGGATTTGCCTTAATGTTAATATGCTTTAACAAACTTGTGAGGTGACAGTTGTCTGATGTACAGGAAATTGACAGACCAATAAAGGGCTAATTTAGTTTCAGTGGTAATGTATATTTCAAAGCTAAACAGAATTTGTTTTTAGATAAAACATTCCATTTTCTGCTAACATTTTGAGCATAATTTTTGGAGTTTTAAGGTGACCACTAATTTGGCAACATGCCCTTTATACTCTCCAAAACTTTAGGTGACTTCCACTGAACAACACATAATTCTAATGAATCTAGTTAATATATTGCATTATTGGCACCCCAAATCCATCTATGTTTGCTCTGAAAAAAGTCCCACTGAATTTATTGAGATTTTCTTTTATGTATAGAATTAAAACTTACTTGCATTTAATTGTCACTTGGAAAATAGTTACTATTTTGATGTGAGGTCTATACAATAGACACTTCAATATTTAACATTACAACATTTATTGACAAAGGAAAATCTACAAGATCTGAGCGCTCTACAGTGTAAACATAATCAAATCTGATCAGAATCCATCTAAAGTCTACTCAGAGGGGCTTACCAGGAAAGCAGTTTTAGGACTGCACTGTTAAGTGTGTAAATAAAACACATATATGCCCCTATTTGGAGCCTAGCTTCTCCAGACTGACTGCAACCAAACCAGTATCTGATTTTCCAGCCATGTCTGAGAAGTGGGGGAGTGAAAAGGAAGCACATAAGACTGAGGACTTCCTTGCTTGCTCTCAGCATTGAAAAAAATCAATGCACTTTCTCAGATGACTAGAATAGTGAAAGCATTTGCTAGGCAATGTTCTGCAACTACTAAAGAAACAACTGCTGCAATTCCAGCAAGAGACAACAATTACTACATGTTATCTGTGCTACCTTGCATATCATTATTAACTGAAAGGTCAAACAAGTACATCCATTTTAATAAATAAAAACCATTTTCAGAAAGTGAGTGCAATACTAAAAAATACTAAAAAAGCCAGTTTGGTGTAGTGGTTAAGTGTGTGGACTCTAATCTGGGAGAACCGGGTTTGATTCCCCACTCCTCCACTTGCACCTGCTGATGTGACCTTGGGTCAGTCACAAGCTCTGGCACAGCTGTCCTTGAAAAAGAGCAGTTTGTGTCAGAGTTCTCTCAGCCCCACCCACTTCACAGGGTGTCTGTTGTGGGGAGGGGAAGGGAAAGGAGTTTGTAAGCCGCTCAGAGACTCCAAGTGAAAGGCGGGGTATAAATCCAATCTCTTCTTCTTTTTCTTCTTCTAAATTAAAATCAGTGGTATAGGGAAAACTCCCATTGCACAGTGGGGATTTGAACCGTGATTTCCCAGATCCTAAACAGACACTGGAACATTTAGGAGGGTAGACATGTTGGTCAGTTTAATGGACTATTTTATTTTTCAGCAATAATGCAAAACTTTAACTATATGTTACGTGAAATAGGATTCAGCTCTCTGATAATCACTTAATGCTATATTTTGTTTGTCCCTGATACTTTCTCTCTTGGAGGTCTTGAAGCAGAACATGGGAGATTCCACTTTGGTCGCTTTCTTACAGGTACTCAGTACTGTTTCATTCTGAGCTACTTTCATCCCTGACTATAGTTAGTTAAATTAAACCATGGTTTTACATGTCTGAGCCAAACCACTGATAACTAAGGGTTGTAACACAGGATCCAGGGATAGCTGTATGAAGGTTGTAGTAAGTTGTCAGTTTAGTCTATTTATTTCGATACACGATCAGCTTGGAAAATATTAACAGAAATAATAAAAGCTGCCATGTACAATGCCAAGACCAACAAAAAAGACTTATGTGTGCCATTATATTCCAACATTTCAAAATTATTCCCCACGTTTCACAGTAAAGGGGGTCATAGTAAGTATTAATTATCTAGGCATTTGTTACCTATCCACCTATTTGTCCATTGTTCTGACATATCATTTTGATGAAATTCTGTGTTTTTTCCAGATAGAAGCATATAAATCAGAAACAATAATCTGAAGTTTCAAGCACAGGGAAAACTAATGTGAGATCAGAGTCAGGCATTTAGGAGCTGGACTAAAAAAAGTTATCATTGTGTAGTGGCTTGACGCTTAAGCCTGATACAGTAAAGTAAAACATGCTTATATGAGATAAATAGCAATTCAATAAACACAAAATGAACATTCCATTTGGGCTGAAATATCACCAGCTAAAACGATACAGTCACAGTAGTAAGAAATGACCTTTTTTAATGTCTTGTGCAAGGTGCAGAGACATATATGGTTGTTGTTGTTTTTTTTTAAAAAAAGAAGTTGAATCTCAACTGGTTTCTGCAGTGAAGAATTGCTACAAATATTAGCCTGAAGTTAGAGATAAAAGTGTGCTGGGTTGGTAGGCCTTAAATTCAGCTTCTCTGTAAAGAATTGGCTGTAGAGGTGCAATTTGTTTCTTGTATAACACTGCCGACATAAGGAGAATCCGGAACCACATTTTTCATGGCAGTGAGATATGCACTTGTCAACATATTTTGTCACCGCAAAGTGGCTCTTGGCAACAGGATCATAAAGATCAATAAAAAAGTGCAGATTCTCAATATTTTACAAGCAGCTGCAAAAATTTCATTTATCTTGTTATTTTCCTCGCTTACTGCCACCCTGTCTCAGGAGGGCACTGCTGGCTAAGCAGAATGCTTTTTCCTAACATTCTATGAATATCTGACAAAAACTCCTGCCTTCGTCTCTTTCCTGCCCTCTTTCTCCACCCCACCATCTATTTCCACCCATGCTGTACATTTTATTAATTCTTTCCACCATTACATAAAAATCAAAATCAGGGCAGTACTATAAATCACCCGCATCTCCTGACTCTGAAAAAAATTGAGTCTACTTTGTACTTCACCCTTGTAACTTTTCATCTCTCTGTTTGGCTTCCCCTAACATAAACACAGCAGCCCAGCAAATGAATGTGCTAAAACCCAATGACACACTTTGCCGCTGAAAGAACTGAACTGTTTTTGAGCAATGGGTGGTCTCAGAGGCTTGGAGTAGGCCAAAAAAGAAAAAAAAGTGTAAGCATACACCATTCCTTACAAGCGTTCAGAGCTTCCAAAACTTGCAGAAATCTCTGCATGCTGAAGTACATCAAAGGGATTTTTCCTCTTTCGGATAATATTTCCTTTGCTGACATGTATTTAGTATTGTGGTTGGATGACTCATAAAGATAGCTTCGTGGCGTCCCAACGCAGTTGAAGCAGAACACATGCCAACAAACATTATTGTCAGCTTCAAAATAAAAACAAAACGTTCAACTAAGGGTCAATCAATCAAGGGCTCTTTGAAGAAAATTCCATTTAGATATTACAAATCATAACAGAATGAATTTAAACCAGCTGACTTTTAGTGAGGAGGATGTCCATGTACAATAAAAATTAGACGGTTTTTTCAGTGTCCAACTTTTCTATTTTCTTACACTTGGATGTAGTCCCTAGTGATAGATGCCAGGGGTTTTTTTTAATGTGTTTTTGTAGTTCATTTTTAAAAGATCAGAAGTAATCAAAAACAAACCAATGGAGGGAACTGTAAGTAACAGCTCCATCATGAAAGCAGAATTGTAAAATCCACTTAATATTGGCAGATGTGTAATTACTTTCTCGTGGCCAGATTTTGCTGTGGATTTTCATCTATAAGTATGCAAACAAGCACACCCAGACCTAGTGGTTCACTGGGTTCAGAGGGTTCCACTATGTACAAGGAGCTCCTTGTCTATGCCATATGGTCATACCAGAAGATGGGGCAGCTTTGCATATGGATCCTTTTTTGTAAGCAAAGGTCTCCCATTCATATACTGGCTGGATCTACTAACACATGCAGGAGCTTACACAGAGTACTCTGTATGCACTCTGGGTACATTGTATATAGATGCAAGGGTGATTGTCTCAAAAATACCTAGACTATTAACTAAACACACTTCATGACATGAGGCTCCGTTTATGACTCTGTTTTCAAATGGAGTATTTTGCTGCCATCAATCATAACTGAAGTTGACTTTTTAAAATACAAGGTTAAGAATAGAAATGGCTATATTTTAAAGCATATCCTTGGAATTATAACTGGACCATTGCATTTTGATGAAACAAGGTAGATAATGAACGACTACAATATGTTTTGTCCTCTTTTTCATTCATGAAAACTACTTACAGATATAAACAAAATTAAAGCTATGTTCTAAAAAGTTTTCTATTTTAAAACTGCAGCAGTTGCTGAACTGACCTTCTTTTCATGATCCCGCTATAACATCCAGTTGTGTCAGACAGTTGCTTCAGATTTTTAAAGGGAAACACTTATTAATCATCAGCACTCAAGGGGCACAGTTATAAGGCAGTTCATTTAAAAGAAAGATGAGTTCTTCACCTCAAAATATATCTATATTCAACCTTAAATCTTCCAGCTATAATGATGACAATGATTATTAGCATTTGTATAATGCTTTTAAGTGTTCAAAATATTTCATGTACCTTATTTTGTTTCAGTTCTTTGAACTAGCCATGGTCATCTTTGTAGATATCTGTTACCAGAAGTACCTCTGATGTTATTTGATTTTCCCACAAAATAATTCAGTCTGTATTTGAACAACACTTCCACTGTCATTATCCTATCAGTCATTGTGGGTAAGACAAATGCTCCAGTATTTTCAAGTTGAAGTGCCACAAACATTTAAAAGATGGATAATGTGTACTAAGTTGCTGTCTTCTGTTGACATCTTTAGCCACTGGGTGAAGACTTTTTTTGTTTCATTTGGCATTCTGTCAGCGATCCTTCCTTCCTAACCAATGTTTTATGTTTTGTATGTATTTTAACTGTTTTATATGTATATTAACTCATCTTTCTTTTAAATGAACTGCCTTATAACTGTGCCCCTTGAGTGCTGATGATTAATAAGTGTTTCCCTTTAAAAATCTGAACTCTATATGTATATTAACTCTCTATATATGTATATTAACTCTATTTTATAATTCTTTTAAAAGTTGTTTTAATGAGATACGTTGATGGGGGTTATTGTAATGGTTTCATAAAGTATTTTATTATGTATGTATAAATTATTAGCTGCCTTGTAAGGGCAGAAAGGGAGGACATAAATTTAGTAAATAAAATGAATAATATGTTATGGATCACACAGTGTCCTTGTTACCTATATTTGGTAGCCAAAATGTGGCTTTGAAGCGCACTCCTATACACTTAATAGCTTCACAGAAGGGATCTATCTGTCAGGTGTACTTTCTTATAATTTTGCAGTCGTATGGTGTAATGAACCATGTTTGCCAAAAATATATTTATTAAAAACACAGGGACTACTTCTTGCCACATAACTTCCCATTAGTTGTGTTAACTATTGAAAATAAAAAACCTGTAAAATGACTTAAGGCATTTGGGATTGGTCTGAGACGAGGTTAGGAAAGCATAATCATAGATTTGTCTTGAGCATCTGTCTCAAGCATACATTTATCTCACAACTCACACATTTTAACACATTTTCACAATTTTCTAGTGACTTCTCTATCTGTACTTTAAAATACAAGCAGGAAAAAAATGTGAGAGAGTTGGCAGTTGGTGAATAGTTTCTCACAGTTTCTGAATATGAAATCTGGAGGAGATAAGTTCCAACCCTGTATTGCATGTCCAGTTCATAATAATGAAAACTATGAGGGCTGAATCCAAAGAAACCTCTGCACATGTAAAAGGCATTTCTTCTCATGCAATAAAGGGTTTGTCTCAAGGTGGAGCCTCCCCATTCTGTATCGCTTGCTGTTGCTAAGGTTCCTACAGATGGAGCTCTTGAGGATACAAAGGGCTGCATAGTCCTGGATCCACAATATACCCCTGCTCTCTCTCTCTCTCTCTCTCTCTCTCTCTCTCTCTCTCTCTCTCTCTCTCTCTGTGTGTGTGTGTGTGTATGTGTATGTACAGAGAATTTTATTGTTTGTGTGTGTTTCAGGGCACTACTGCTTTAAAATATTCTTCGGTAGAATTTCAGTTTTGTGACATTTTTTCCTGTAGCCGCCATTGTCTATGCAGGAAAGATATATTTGCAGCCCTCTGTCTTGAATTCACAATTTCTAACCTTCTTTATATCTTAAACTAGGAGTAAGGCCTGCTGTGGTATGAAATACAACAAGCTCTAGGAAGAGGCTCCAAGTGAGTGTCCTAGCTGGGCTGATGGGGCAGTGGAGGGAGGAGGAAAATAGAAGGAGGTGAGACATGTTTATTTCCTTCTGCTTAGCTATAAGACAGGGCTGTCATTTTGCTACCCCGAGTGGGTAGTATCAAAGGAAAGCCACGTGGTAACGGGTATGGTTCCCTCCACCCCAGACTTCTGTTGGTTTGGGGCTCTGCAGTGGCAGCTAAGGTAGAAAAAGACCTCCTCCTATGCCATGTTTTCTGGGTTTCAAGGGTCTGGAAAGTAGTTCTGTAGCCAGTTACAGGGTTGCCAACTCTGGGTTGGGAAATACCTGTAGATTTGAGGGGTAAAGCATGGAGAGGGCAGGGTTTGAGGTGGGAAGGGACCTCAGCAGGTAGAATGCCATAGAGTTTGCTGCTCAAAGCAGACATTTTCTCCAGGAGAACTGATCTTGGAGATCTCCAGGTGCCGCATGGAGGTTGGCAAAACTAAGGGGAGGGCCAGGTTTGTTGAAGGACTTCAGTGAAGTATAACACCATAGAGCTCACCCTCCAAAGCAACCATTTCTCTATGGGGACTGATCTCTGTAGTCTGGAGATCAGTTTAACTGACTTCCTGCTAATGCCCCACAGCCTCTTGGAACTCCCAACTTGGCAGTTGTAGTTCTAATTCCCTTTGCTATGATTGCAGTAAGGTCATCTGAGAACTACAACTCCCAAGGTGCAATGTGTCAAAAGTAAGGGTATAAGAATGGAGGAACTGGTGGCACCGGCCAACAGGACACCAAGGCAGCTTCCCCAGTGGCCTGTGGGACAGTAGGTGAGTTGTCACAGCTTGGCGTTTACATATTATAGATGTCAGCTGCTACAATAAAATAAGCCATTTACAAAATCCTTACTAGTGTCTTTGTACTCATGTACAAGCAGTTGAAGAGATTTATGATACACATTTCTTCAAAACACTTTTATTACAGTAAATAGAGACATTTAAAAATAAATTGAAACATACTTTACCTGTACTGGACTACTGTTAAGTTCTGTTCCCCACAGTGCCTTGCACATCGAATATACCTCATCCAGCTTGACTTACTAGGTTCCCCACCATCGATAAAGTGCTGTAGTGTCCCATCTTGGTCATATATCTGTAGAAGAGGTCAGAAGGTCAAATGGTTAGAATGGATCATCAGCAATCATTTTCACTGCTTTGCTGGTGTTTCCATGTGCCTATTCCAGAAATTTATTGCAATGAGATTTCAAAGCTTATCAATGGTCAGAAACCCAAATGGAACATTTTTTTTTGGGGGGGGGGGGTGATAGAAATGTATCATGCTTCACTTATCAAGCCAATCTTTCCTATATTTTGCATACTTCTGTTGCATCAAAGATATAGCCATAGTTCCCAAATAATATTTATCCTCTTTGGACAGGCTAGGCTTAAATAATGAACTGTCAGATAAACAGATTTTTTTAAAAAAAACCTCTGGACAGGGGCATCACTAGAATGGCTGAACAAGAGTTAGTATTCTCTTATTTGGCCTCTTCAGATGTCAATTGCACCAAAACTCTTGCTAAGAGAGTGGCCTCCAAATATTTCCTAAAGTGAGTTCCAGGATGCTAAAAACAGGAGGAGTGTAAACAGCAGTGCAGCCATTTCTAGAGCACTTGAAGCCTAACTGGACATATAGCAATCACAACAGCAGATATGATCTGTCTGGTTTGACAAAATATATTATATTGGGTTTTCAAACCCCTTTGTCTAGTAATGGGAAGAATTCTCATAGAGGTAATTCATCTCTAGAGAAAGATTTGGTAGAAAGGTACACCAAGTCTCTGACAGAGTAAGCAATCAATATTTTTTAAATAATGTTTTTAGATTAATAACAATGAATGGGATACAACTGCTTTTTAAAATCTTCCTAAAGGACAGCATTTTTTTAAAAAAACCCCTAAGAATCCATTTAGGAGAATCTGTACTTTTTTAAATATGACATTATTTTAGGGGATAAGGGAATCAAAGATTAAAGGGTACTGTATTTTTATCTAACACCTTTTCTTTGGAGCTTTGCTCTTTTACCAAGGTTAAAGAATCAAATCTTTATGAGAGTTCTGAATGTTTAATACTTTCTTTTTGTGACTTTCATTATTATTTCATATGCTTTCTGGTCTCAGAGGAATTAGGAAAAGAAGAGTTAAATAAACAAAAAGCTAAGTATTCTTGAGCATTCATTCTGCCTGATAGGAAGGGTCTGCAAATAAGTATGAAGAAGTGTACATCTCTGATCTAAGGAGAGATAATGCATTCTCTGTAGGAAGCCCCTTTATCCTGTTTTTACCTGATTGCAGCATACATATTTGTGCAAAAGCTGGATAAAACAGAATATTTATGGAATAAATAAGATGAAGGCCCATCACCTTAAACAATGTATAACTGGAAAAGTTCAATAGCACTCAATAAAAAGAAGAAAAAATCCATAGCTCTCAGCAGTTCTCATTTGTTTATTTGTTGATAGACAATACCTTAATATTAGTAAGTATAACTTAATATCATTAAACAAATTTATAAAATATCTTTATTCACACTATGGAGACAGAGAGATAAGGGATGCCCACTCATGGGACTGCAATAGGTCTACTATGGGAGGGGGAGTCTCCCAGTGGCATGTCTCTTTGCCTGCTGCCACTTGGAGTAGTGGTGAGAATTTTTTAAAAACCAGCAGCAGTGTTACCATTGTTGCCACATCACTTCCAGGGAAAACACAGAAGTAATGTAGGATAGGTCTAGGATTATTAGAGCTACTCTATGTCACTTCTGGGTTTCCCCTGGAAGTGATGTGGTGACTCAGTGATATCATACGTCCCTAAGGTACCCATCCCCACCCCTCACACTGGTTGCTAGGCTCAACCTTCTTATTGCTCAATCTGGCAACCCTAAATGACAAATAAGCTTCATGTGAAAACAGCCTAAAAGATTAGGAAGCACTAGCATAGTTTATAATTTCTAAATGTCCTTGTTAATTGTTGCACAAATGTAATTTCTCATCTTGCATGCTCTAGCTTCTACACAGTTGAATCAAAGCCAATCAGCCATTTTCAGAAGTGGCAGTGCTTGTTGGGAAGGCTGAGGACTTGAAGGATGGACTCCATGGACTACAGTCTTATTCCAGTTGTAACATATTCCACCTGTAATACAGTTCCTGTTAGTTGCCACCTAGTGGCTGAGTGGCAGATACTTTTTACTGAGCAGTCTCACCAGCCATGTCCCTGAGGAAGGCAGGGTTAGCTGAGGCCTGAGTCTAAGGTGGTCCATGGCTGAGGCTTTGAATGCTGCTGTTCAAATAAAGCAGATGTGTAGCATTCACCTGCTGATGTGGACTAGTGATGAGGATAAACTGGCTGCATTAGGCCTGCCAAATCTTGCCAAATCACGGCGGGGGATCTGCATGTCTTCACAGAATCCTTGCTGCGGGGACAGAGAGAAGCGTTGCATCGCCGTCGCCAGGACATGACACTATGCGTCGCTCTGGCAATGGGGCTGTTTGGAGCCCCGTTGCCCGTAGCGTCAGATCCTGGGGACGGTGGGTGCAACGCATCTTGCTGTCCCTGCGGCAAGGATTCTGTGAAGACCTACGATCCCCCGCCGCGACTTGGCAACTCTAGGCTGTATCAGCCTTGCCTGTTTCTTTATACCGCAGAAGTAGAAGTGCAAAACAGCTGTCTATGGAATTCTGAAGGAGTTTGAAGCTGGTCAGGGGGACCAGGTCCAGTATGCAGAGAGGCAAACTCAGTTTGCTAATGATATTAATTATGTAGATAAAAATGTGCAATTTTACTAAGTTGTTTGTGAAGCAAAGATCAATGGCTTACTTAGAAGTCTGGTAGCACCTGAAAAGCCCAGTGCCAAGTCAGGTAGTAGTGTAAGTGTGGAGACTACAAAGTCACAGTGAACTGTGTACTCAAACTATTTACATATCAAATCTTCAGGACTGAGGACCTATATGTTCTCCTAGCTAGGAAAGTCATAACAAAAACAGAGTCAAGTGATGCATACCTGCACATTTTCCTTGTTAATACTTCAGAATCCTTTGTAACAATAAATACTTCTAAGAAATGCTTCTGTTATAACAGGCTCTCTTTTAGGGCTGCAGTGGCTCCTGGGATTTTTCAAAGAGCCATGGACAATCTAGTCCAAGGAATGTCACATGTCTGTATATCTTGATGTCGATTACAGGAGAAACTGAGGCAGAGCACTTGCAAGGTCTAGATGAAGTGCTGATAAAACTGTCATCTGCAGGTATGTGCCTTAAGAAGAAGTGGGACACAAGACTTATGCAGCAAATTTACATCCAGTAGAGTGTGTCATTATTGAGGCATTAAATTCAGTATCAGAATTCTTTCCTTTCCTTTCTTTCAAGCTCCTTTGATCCAATGATCCGGAGCAATTAAAAAAGGAGCATTTATTTCTCTAATGAAAATATGGTGGAGAGAGACTTGGTCACAATCAGCATAGTCCTTGGATCTCTATCCACTATCAGATAAGGGACTATATTGTCTTTTGATATGGTGGAAGATAATTTTGTTAAAATAGGAGCAATCCATCGCTCACAATAGAAATTATAATAAAGGCATTCCAGTATCATATGGGACATGGAGTCAACCCTTTTCAGGCCATATCAACAAAGCTTGTCCGAATAAGGCAGATTACAATATCTCCCATATAGGACAGTTGAAGGGGCAGCATTCAAAAGTGTGAGCATAAATGCTCTACAGTAGCAAGGAACTGTTAAAATTTTTACATAGGCTGGGATGGTTGGAGATGGAAAGATGTAAAAAAAACTGGGTGGAGAATACTCTTCAAGCTTGTATAACTGAACGAAAGTGATCTAGGTCTTTTATACATTTCTTAATAGTTAGTAGAGATTCGCTTTCCCTAAGTCTCAGTATATCATCCTTTGCTAGGCCAAGACTAAATAGTTTCTTCTCTATTTCTTACATCCATAGAATCATAGAACTGGATGGGACCTCTGGGGTAATCTAGTCCAGCCCCCTGCACAATGCAGGAAATTCACAAATACCTACCCCCCACACACCCATAGTGACCACTATTCTATGCCCAGAAGTGGGAATAGAACTGGTCTTGATTAAGCTCATAAAGCAGCCCATTCTTCTTTGAGGAGAAAATGACTTTTAGCTTATGTTTAAATGCATGTAGTCATGCTTTGGCTTTGACAGAGCCCTAGCCCAATTCTAACTTTAAAGCTATGCCTGCTACACATCCTGGAGTTCCTGCGACACGTTGCAGAAGATGGCAAAGAAAAGGGTCTAAATCCACACTGAATCAGAGAATCCATATTGAGGCTCCATAAAGGACCTGTGGAATAATTTTCAAATTGAACACATGCAACCTCTCTGGAATATATTTACCTCCATTAGAGAAAAAGAAGCATTCGATCACTGCCACAGAAGGTTTAAGTTTGTTTGGTAAAAATTTAAAATGGGATTGCCAATTAAGATTAGAATTAAAAACCACACCCAGGTATGGAAATTTGGAAACTTGTTCTAATTGAGCACTGTCAATTGTCCAGACCAAAGAGATAATTTTCTTGGTTTTAGAAAAGACCATAACCTTTGACTTTGAATAACTGATCTGAAATTCTTTGGATTTGCAATATTTTGAAAAATGACTTGTCTTCTCAGTCCAACCTGAGTGTGGGACATAAGAATAGCCTCACCCACATAAAGGAGTAGAATTAGTGCCTTTGAAGATAAGTACAAAGGATGGGATTCTGCTGAAGAAAGAATAACTGTAAGATCACTGATATATATATTTTAAAGTAATGGTGCTTAGAGACAACCTTGTTTCACTCCTCTATCAAGACAGAAGCACTCCATGAGTTCTCCATTTTCTCCACAGCGAACTTGAGCCACACAAGAGGCGCAGAGATTTTTTATTAGCCAGAGCAATATTTTATCAATTGAGGTACATTCCAGTTTCCCCCACAATCTACTACTGGGTATGGTGTCAAAAGCTCTCTTGAGATCTATGAATGCAACATACAGTTTACCTCTAGGTGGGGAGGTGTATTTTTCAACTAAATGGGCCAAGATCAAACAGTGATCTTGAGGAACGAAGCCCTTCCTAAAGACAATTTGTTCCCACCCAAGGATGTTATTAGAGGTTATCCATTCCTCTAATTTGAGTTACAAGTATGAAGTATACAACTTTGCCTCTAATAAGAGAAGACAAGGCAGTAGTTTGCTGGATCTGACTTGGCACCTTTCTTGAAGATTGGAACAATAATAGATATGCAACATAAACATCCTACTATGATTCAAAAGCAACATCAATGACAATCATGTGGGCAGCATGGTGTATATGCATACAATTATGGCAATGGTCCTCACTGGCTGTCAGGTTACATCACAGCAAAAGCAGGAAAACCTTCATGTGTGACAGAGCTACCAGATGGAAGTCATATCTGGGATCATCATAACTAAGTAAAATTGCTGTGGCAATCATCCTTAAAAGTGCCATCTTTTCTCCAAGGCTCTGAACCAAAACTTGTGATTTAGGCCTCATCCAAATCTAAGCGATTGTCAACCAATCCAAGCTCATGGAACTCCATTGAATGGGAGTGAGTGAGCCAGCCTTTGTTTTAAAAGGGTGAAGAAACATTTTAAAAAAACTCTTGGATAGGGATTCCATTAGGGTTGCCAAGTAAAAATATCCTACCGGCGGGGGAGGCCCGCCGGGCTCCAGGAGCCATTCCGGAAGTGACGCGCAATGTCAAGCACGTTGAAGGCGTGGCTCCGATCGTTGGAGGGAAAACCATAGAGTTTTCCCTCCGACGATCGGGGCCATGCCCCCAACGTGATTGACGTGGTTGCGTCACCTCCGGTGATGCAGCCACGCTGCGCTTCGGGGGGCGGAGTTCCCCCCAGGGCCCGATTCCGCCGCGGCGGAAATCGGGCCTCCGAAGCGGGGGTTTACCCGCCACCCGCCCCCACTTGGCAGCCCTAGATTCCATGGCTCTGGAAAGGAGTGTCAGCTGAGAACCAGTTTGGTGTAGTGGTTAGGAGCATGGACTCTAATCAGGGAGAACTGGGTTTGAGTCCCCACTCCTCCACATGCAGCTGCTGGTGTGACCTTGGGTCAGTCATGGCTCTCTCAGAGCTTTTCTCTCAAGAGCAGTTCTCAGAAGAGCTCTCTCAGCCCCACCTATCTCACAGGGTGTCTGTTGTGGGGAAGGAAAGGGGAAGGAGATTGTAAACTGATCTCCTTCAGGTAGTGAAGGGCAGGGTATAAATGCAATCTCTTCTTCTTCTTAACCAGACTTTTATTTGGCTTTTTGGTTAGGATTGGAGGTCTGCTTAAGGAAGAAGGCTTATTTTAGTGGTACAAATAAGCATCCTGTTTATGGTCCATCATTCCTAACTGATATGTGTAGGTTCTGTGGTAAGGTGCTCTGGGAGAGAAAAGATCAGTCTTGAACCTGTTGAGGTACCCTGTCCAGAGAAAGGGGAATCAAATCTTGCCTTAGGGGTTAATTACTTTAATTGAGAGCCATCTTTACTTAATATATTTAAATTATTCACACATCATATTTACCTTACTAAATACTTTATTTTCTGTTAAATAAACCTTTGTTGTTCATTTCCATCTCTTTCTTTTGCTATATTCCTGTTAGTTACAACCTAGTGGGCAAGTGGTAGATACTTTTTGTTGAGCAATCAGATTAGGCATGCCTTCTGAGGAAGGTGGGATTAGTTCAGGCCTAACTCCCAGATATGTGCTGCAGTTTAAATAAAGCAGATTTATTGATACCCTTGACTTCCTGGTGTGTACTCCAAACTTTACTCGGGATCAGTACTCGGTCTGATGCTTTTTAACTTTTTCATTAATGATTTGTAGTTGGGAGTAAGCAGTGAAGTGGCTAAATTTGCAGATGACATGAAATTGTTCAGGGTGGTGAGAACCAGGGAGGATTGTGAGGCACTCCAAAGGGACCTGTTGAGGATGGGCGAGTGGGCATCAACATGGCAAATGGGGTTCAATATGGCAAAGTGCAAAGTGATGCACATTGGAGCCAAAAAACCTAACTATAAATACACGTTGATGGGGTCCAAATTGGCAGAGACTGGCCAAAAGAGAGATCTTGGAGTCATAGTAGATAACTCGCTGAAAATGTTGAGACAGTGTGCGACTGCAATAAAAAAGGCCAGCGCTATGATGGTGATTATTAGGATGGGAATTGAAAACAAATCACCCAGTATCATAATGCCCTGTATAAATCAATGGTGTGACCTCATTTTGAATACTGTGTACAGTTCTGGTCACCACACCTCAAAAAGGATATTATAGCATTGGAAAAAGTGCAGAAAAGGGCACCTAGAATGATAAAAGGGTTGGTACACTTTCCCTATGAAGAAAGGTTAAAACGCTTGGGGCTCTTTAGCTTGGAGAAACGAGGGGTGACATGATTGAGGTTTATAAGATTATGCATTGGATAGAGCAGGAAGATAAAGAAGTACTTTTCTCCCTTTCTCTCAATACAAGAACTTGTGGGAACTCAATGAAATTGCTGAGCAGTCGGGTTAGAACAGATAAAAGGAAGTACTTCTTCACCCAAAGAGTGATTAACACATGGAATTCACTGCCACAGGAAGTGGCAGCGACTACAAGCATGGACTTCAAGAGGGAATTAGATAAACATATGAAGCAGAGATCCATCAGTGGCTATTAGTCACAAGGTATAGATAGGAACTCAGGGCAAGTGATGCTCTATATTCATGTTGCTTGGGGGGGTCAACAGTGGGAGGGCTTCTAGTGTCCTGGCCCCACTGGTGGACCTCCTAATGGCACCTGGTATTTTTGGCCATTGTGTGACAGAGTGTTAGACTGGATGGGCCATTGGCCTGATCCAAAACTGGCTTCTCTTATGTTCTTATCGCAGTTGACAACAATCCTATTCCATTTTAACCCTATTCCATTTTAAAGTTGCCCTCTTGACTGTTCCATTCTATTACAGTTTTAATCCCTTTTTTTAAAAGGTGCTTTTCACTTTTGATGGTGTCTAGTTGACAGCTGTTGACTCATTTAAGAGCTTTGGGGTTATACTGGACCCAGAATTACAGCTGGAGATGCAAATTAATGCAGGTTTAAAAAAATTACTTTATTTGGTCCAGAAGATTGACTCCTACCTTGACTCAGCAGATCTGGCCACGTGGATTCATGCTATGATTACCATGATGCTAGACTACTGTAATGCACTCTACATGGGTCTGCCCTTAAAGTCAACCAGGAAACTCCAGTTGGTACAGAACACCACAGTGCAATTACTATCAAGTTCTAGGAAGACTGTGCATGTGACAACCATTCTGCAAAACTCCATTGGTTACTGAGTGGGTTCATTTCAAGGTTCTGGTCATCAGACATTTTAAGAGGACATTTTTATAAAGAGATTAGAACTGTAGTAAAATGGAACAGTTTAGGAGAGTACCTTTATCATGGAAATAGGAGTGTGGTAACTGCTGTGATTATTACTGGTATCACCTGCTTTTATTGCATTGTCTTCTACCTTTGCATTTCCATTATACCTTGCTTAGGCAGTTTGTTGTTTGTACTGTCTTCTAATTATGCAATATAGCCCCATTTCATTATTTATTGGATGTTTTATACTGTTTGGCTGCATTTTTAACACTGTAATCTGACTTGAGTCTCACACTTCCTACACACTTGCTATATATAAAATAAATAAATACAGAGTGTCTAAACAACAGCTAGATGAAGGACTGCTGTGGTCTGTCTGATCAAAAAATGAGATTAGATTATAAGGTTTCCAGCTGCTGTTTTACATATGGTACAGAACAAGATGGGGTGATAGTAACAGACATTTACTATTCAAACATCTACATAGAGATGTCACTAGAAGTGAGTATAATGGCATAAAATCCAGTGCGTGTTTCCCCAGATCACATAATTGAAATCTACTCCTATAGATAATGGCATACGTGCGTTGGATTATTCTTACATATGTATCTCTTTTTACTTTACTTTTTATTTTTTTTGTTCACATTGCAGTGTGCTTTAGTAAAAAAGCTAAAGCACAGCCTAATTCATTTGAATTTAATCTAGAAAGAATTCACTCAAAAATTTGTGCTGTCCTGAGATTGGAAACAAATTGAACAGCCTAACAGAATTTTAACAGTCATTCCAAATTTAACAGAAATTGAACATGGTATTGGAAATTAAGATCAATCACTGGGGCAGGCTATTAATTAAATGGGTCCATGAATTAAAAAGTGGCTTCAACTGAATTACTGGGAAAACACAGTTCATTGATACTGAGGGATAACATAACAAAGTTTGAATCCAGTGGTACCTTTAAGTTCAACGAAGTTTTATTCAAAGTGTAAGCTTTCATGTGCAAAGTAGATGAATCTCCTCAAGGGTTACTTACAGGAAAAAAGAGAGTGGGGGGAGCCGTTAGGAGGGGCCACTCAGAGCCAAGATGCATATGCAGAACTGAAATTGGATCAGGTGGCTGGTAAGATCAATGGATAGCAGCAAATTAGCATGTAAATGCGACAGTTAACAAAAAGATGTGAGAATGAAACGAGAGTCCTTTGGGGGTACTGCTGGACTCAAACTTTGTTCTGCTGCTTCAGACCAACATGGCTATCCGCCTGAATTTCTCTTCATGTAAGGGATATCTCTCCTATATAATAAAGCTGTTTTGGTGTGACTCCTGGATATGCTCCCACAGCCTTTGGCCCGCTCAGCTGCCACTCTCATGGACTCCCAATCCCCTGGCTGCATTGCCTCGCTGCGTTGGCTTGGCCCCGCCCACAGAGCTGGCAGCCAGGGTCTCGCTCTCAGTCTGGAGGGAGCCAGCGAAGGGGATGGATGCTCCACTGAGGGAGCAGCAACCCCTCCATGGGGGAGAAGGAGGCAGACCTAGGAAGCAGCAGCAAGCAGGGAAGCACTCACCTTTGCTGCCCCTCACGGCCCCTCTCCCTTGGTTGCAAGGCCAGTGCTTTGTCAGGGCGATAGCTCAGTGGGATGCACTGCAGAGAAGGCTGACCAGCACCTTTCAAAGGTTTGCCACCTTCCTTCAGCAGCAGCTCCAGCCCCAGCCCCAGGGAGGGTCTGGCCTAGAGGAAATGAGCTGCAGCTCCTGGAAAGCCAGACTCTGTCCTGAGGAAGACACTTCTCTTGGCTCCTGTGTGGGACTAACTGTGACTAACTGTCCCCTCAGCAGCTGTTGGTAGGCAACCAACTTCTGTCAGAAGAAGGTCAGAAGAAGGGCAGGCTGAGAAGATGCAACAGTATTAAGATGACTCATTCAGGTCTTTTGCTGCTATGTTCAGTTTAACCTCTCTGCTGCTGCTTTCTACACTGCCACTGGGTCTTAAGAACATTTCTCTTCTCTGCCAATGCTGCAGGTGCCAGCCTGAACACAGTGCCATATACAGGCACTACAAACAAATGCCACATTGTTAGATAACCCAATCTACCATGTGCAAAGCAGCAATCAGGGAACATTGTGTCTGACACAGCTCAGGGCTGGACAGCTTTCATGGGCATCCCAGCTGAAAGCTCACTTGGAAATTGCACTGCTTTAAGGATGACTTCACTGACTTTTCACATCATTCGGTTGCTGGTGGGTGGGTGGGTTTAGCTTACCAAAAATGCAATCTGGAATGTAAAAAATCAAAACCCATGATAATTTGTTCTGGAATTGTAAACACTGGTTAGAATAGTTGCATAGTGGAAGCCAGTGGAATAGTTTGCCCAGCTTAGCTGTTAGGCTGACTTATCTGGGTAACAATTCCTTCTAGGTAATTAACAAGAAAAACTCATTGCTCAAGGTAGTATATACAGGTAGTTTGGCTGATAAAATATTTGTGGACTGGTAAATATTGTCCTCAATCTATATGCAGAACATATTATAAGGAAAGATGGATTAGATTTAGATGAAGGTGGAGTTAAAACTGGTGGAAGGAACATTAACCATTTGAGATATGCAGATGACACCACATTACTGGCAGAAAATAGCAGAGACTTGAAGCAACTCCTGATGAAAATTAAAGCAGAAAGTGCCAAAGCAGGACTACAGCTGAACATAAAGAAGTCAAAAGTGAGGAATTACACATCTATAAGGTTGACAATGAAGAAATGGTTCAAGATTCTCTGTTCCTTGGCTCCTAAAGGGAGACTGAAACCAAGAAACCAGAAGGCAAATAAGACTGGGAAGGGCAGCCATGAAGGACCAAGAAAAGATTCCTAAGAGTAAGGATGTGTCACTGGTGACCAAGATCAAGATAATTCATATGTCAGCATTCTCCATTACTATGTATGGTGTGAAAGTCGGACAATGAAGAAGACTGACAGGAAGAAAGTTGATTAGTCCTTACCAAATAATGTGGCAAAAGGATTGTGGTACCCGGCTTCAAGATGAAGATTGGAACAATATCTGGAACTCAATGACATTCCAATCCTCAACCACTGTAATACGATATCAATCATTTAAAATTATATCAAGGTGGTACCTGACCCCCAAAGCACTTGCGTATTCAAATTCCCAATTGAGCCCTATATGTTGGAGAAAATGTGGGGCGGAGGGGTCTTATATACATTGTTGGCTCCTCTGCCCGGTTCTAGAAACTTTTTGGAAGATGGTTCTTGACAACATATAGTTAATTACTGGATATTCCCTATATTTTACACCTGAATGCTTATTATCAGGTTTGGAGTTGGTGGGAAACCATTATTCTTATATGGAACAATGTATTTTAATGATTTTGCTTTCGGCAGCCAAATCTTCTATTACCTCACTTTGGAAGGTGTCTTTGTCTCCTACCCGGGAATTGTTATATAAAAAGATTTGGGAGCAATATGTGCAGGCTAAGATTGCCTTAAATATTATGAGTCTACCCTCCCCTAAAGTTGTAACTACTTTTGAGAACACCTGGCGACCCATATTAACCCTTTTATCATGTTATAAGGAAATTCCAAGGAATCTGTACACTAGCTTTGTTTAGAGTATGTTGTTTTATTTAAAAATGCAGTTACTGAATGTAACTGTTGAAATCCTATATAGAATACTATAGTAAGACATTTTGAAATGTTAAGATTCTATTCTTAAAATGTTACGATTGTATAAGTTGTATGCACTTTATAATATATATATATATATATTTAAAAAAAGAAATGTAGTGTTGGGGGAGAGTTTTATGGATACCATGAACCAAACAGAGTTCTAGATCAAATCAAGCCTGAACTCTCCCTAGAAGCTAAAATGACCAAACTGAGGATATCGGTACTTTGGTCACATTATAATAAGACTGGAAAAGTCAATAATGTTAGCAAAAGTTGAAGGTGGCAGGAAAAGAAGAAGACCCAACATTACATAGATTGACTCAGTCAAGGAAGGCATGGCCCTCAGTGACTCAGTCAAGGAAGGCATGGCCCTCAGTTTGCAAGACTTGAACA
This sequence comes from Gekko japonicus, assembly GCF_001447785.1. NCBI lineage: Eukaryota > Metazoa > Chordata > Lepidosauria > Squamata > Gekkonidae > Gekko > Gekko japonicus. The sequence continues at coordinate 397,329 of NW_015169189.1, read as the reverse complement.
AGGCTGTTAATGATAAGGATATTTTGGAGCTGATTAATTCATAGAGTTGCAGTAAGTTGGAAGCAACTTGACAGTGCTTAACACACACAAATGTTTTATACTTACCTGCAAGGCTCCTCTAAGTATCTAGAGGACCATTTGCTAAGGGCATGAATTAAAATAATAAAAATAGCTTACAAAAGACACACCACTAGCTGCTTGGCCATGGTACAGAAGCAATTGCTCCTGCAAGAAGTCAAATGAAAGTCAGTGTGGTGTGGTGGCTAGGTTGTTGGACTAGGATTTGTCATGGAAGCTTGCTGGGTGATCTTTGGTTGTTCACACCCTCAGCCTAAACTACCTCGCAAGATTATTGTGAGGGTAAAATAGAGGGAGGAGAACAATGTAAGCCACTGTTAAAGGCAGGATATAAATGAAGTAAAATGTTAAAAAATGGCATACTGTAACGTTTACTCTACATATTGCTAATGCATTCATGAAACTTAAAAAGTTAGACCATTTAAAATTGTTCCTGGCAAGATCACAAGAGAGTATGATAGAGATAGTTTCCAACACACATGTGGAACACATGTCTGATCACTGATGTATTTTTGTTACTTCGTTATCAGCAATCTTCAGATGTTAGGTCTTTGTTTTAATTCTGGTTTGAGGCTTTTTAGATACTATACTGTACTGTTGTTTTCAACTTTTTCATGAAAGCGTTGAGCTGAAAATTGTGAAAAATAAGACACCCAATAGACATTATGTCTCATATGACATAAACATATCAGAACCAGAATGGGGGAGGCAAAGGGCATCCTGGTAGGCAAGCCAGCTTTCCAGGTATTTAGCTTGCCAAGAATAGCGTCAGACGTTAGAACCTGACTTTTTTAAAATTACTATGACAAACCAAGTTTTCAGAAATGCTGTTTTTATTTGTTGTTTTCTCTAATGTTTTCTCTAATTATTTAAGTCATGCTTAATTACAAGAAGACTAACAATCCCCATCCCCACCCAACACCAGTTTCTTGACAGACATAATTAAATGCTAACCTTAAAATCCTGTATCCAATTACATGAACATATTATGGGTTTGTAATTGTCTGCAGGACTGGTACCTTCATATAAAGTTCATTTCAGCACTTTAGGGCATTAATGCTTTTAGAATAAATATTATAGTTCTCATAGCTATATTGCTGTTATATTGCTAACTTAGATACCTAGGAATTGTGTTCCAGTAAAATCTATCCTGGTTCAAGGATGTTCGATAGGGAGAAAATCGGCTTACCTCTGCTGGTTTTAAGGAAGTTCTTCTTTATCCACAGGCCCATAACCAGGATTTTTTGGTTTGTGGGGCATATTTTTTTTCTTGTGGGGCAGCCATTATGTGTCTGTCTGTACACAACTGTACAAGACTGTCATGCTTATACTTATGAATGATAACTGGCATACATCAAATAAAAAGTACAATTTTAAAGCAATTTCCTCCACCCCTCTGCTTTCTTCAGCTGTGCCTCCAGCCTTTCCCCCGCCCCAAATCACTGTGTGCATTCTTGTGTGTGTTTTGATCTGCATTTGCAAGACACGAAGGAGGGGAGACAGTTTTTGCTTTGGTATTAATATTCCCAGGCTGCTACCGCAGCGCTCTCACGTTTGGCTGTGAACAGCGGCTGCTCACTCATGGGGATGCTTCTCTGCTTTAATATCTTGCTGGAAGATGCTTCTCCTAGTTCTGGCTTGGCCAACGGGTGGGGTGGGGAAGGCAGGCAGGTGGGAAGGCAAGACAAGGCAGTGGGGAGCGTGCTGGTGCGCTTGACCACTTGGAGAGCTGCCAGCCAGCCAAGGCTGAGTGTGGCCGGCCTGGGAAGGTGTGCCATGGGAAGGGCAGCTGGGGCTGAGTCAGCACCCGTGCCTGTCCCTTGCCCTGCCTGAGAGCCACCAGGCAACACCAGGCTGGAATCCATGCTGGGTTTTGCTGCATGTCACCACTTGCTGTCTTTGGGAGGCTGCGCTCTGCTCTCTCCCTCTCCTGGCACGTCTGGGTTGAAAGCAAACACGGCTGAGTTACACGGAGACATGTAGAGGTGGCTGTGGCTGGGGAGTGGCAGCTGAGCAGGGCTGACTGCTGGTGGTGGTGGGGCATGGCACAGGGGCATGGGTTGTGGGGCATAGCTTGGGAACAAGGGGGTGTGGCCCCCAAATGCCCCACTGTGGCTACAAGGCTGCAAGGAGCTCAATATGTGCCAGCACTTCTGAAGGCATGCAAGGCTGTTGTGATACCACACGTGCTGTTTCCGGACCCAATAGAACAACTCGATAAACTTCAGCTAACCATCTTATGCAAAATACTTGCTTTACCACCATGTATCGCTTCCACAGTCATACAACTTGAACTGGGCCTTCCAAATATTTCAACATTGATCTGGAAAGCCATAGTCAATTTTAGGTACAAACTATTAAATTACGAAGATCTCCCAGCTTTTACCATATCATTAGCTGTTGGTCAAAATGGAATAGAACTGATTAGGTTTATGGAAATCAAGAAATCTAACTGAAAGAAGATGAGCATTACTTGTAGAGAAGCTGCTTATACAGGACTGGGACTTTCTCCAAAAAGACGCTGCATGGAAATGCTCCCCACTCCAGGGGTCGTTTCGTAGAAAAAGAGCTAGGGGAACTCATTAGCATAACTCATTAGCATATGCCACACCCCCTGACATCACCGGAAGTGTGTCATAAGACCACACACCCTGACATCACCGGAAGTGTGTCATAAGGCCACACACCCCGCCCCCAACGGTCCCGTTGAGGAGTTTCAGAGCTGCTTCTTTTTCATCATTAAAGTCTTCTGAGGATTTGTCAGTTGAACTTCCACTGCCTCCTGATTCATGTTCACTGTCTTGTTCAGTTTGTTTAGTGTCTTCTGTTTTCCCTTTTGGCTGTTGTTTGATGTTTCTCCACAAAAGCCTTTGCTTTTTGTACAGAGTCAAATCTTCTCTTTCTTATCTTTGTAGTTTAAGATAAGTCTTTCCGGAAATATCCATCTGTAGAGAATGGATTGTTTGCGTAAAAAAGAAGTTAAATTCTTATACTGTTTCCTCTGCTTTCGTATTTCAAATGGAATGTCTTTTAGTATTCGGATTTCTTCATCTTGGATTTTCAGGGTTATCTCATTAGTAGCTTTTAAGATTGTGTCTCTCATTGATCTCTTGGAGAACGTAACTACTTCATCAGGCAGTTTATTTTTCTTAATGAAATCTGGGTAGGTTTGTTAAACCATATCCATATCGCATTGTATCAGTTCCACTTTCAAATCTGTCACCGGTGCCAATGCTTCACTTAATATCTCTTTTAAGTTCTCCCCTTTTGTTCTGGGATACGCTGGAACCTCAACACATATAATGATTTCTCCATTTGAAGTTGTAATAGCTGTGCATGTTAGAAATCTGCTCTTTTCCTACCACCTCCAGTCTCTGATTTATCAAATTCATCTTACCTTAACTTGTACAACCATTTTATGAGTTTTTTCTGTCTTGGTAGTTGTTTCTTTCAGCTGTTTCTGAAGATCATCAAATTTACTGTTGAGATTAGTCATCTGGTCCAGCAGAGGGCACAAAGCCGTAGTTAACATCTTTGAGAAATCAGTAGGCACTTCCGGCTTGTGTCTTGATGACTGTGAACTGGCAATTCCTGGAGAAGTCTTTTTCAGCCCATTTTATCTCCTCGTAGAGACATTGTTTACATAAGAAAAATTTGGACACTCTGAAGGTCTTTTTATTTAATTACGCTCTAAGCTGGTCTACACCATCTTTGGCTATGTTGATTTTCAGCATCAACTGGCTCTCTGCCCTTCCCTTTATATGCCGTGATTTTTCCTGGGGGGGGGATTCCCCACTCCTCCTCCTCTACCGATTCAAGTTAGGGTTTTCGGGTGGTTGATCAGTTCTCCACTTAGTTAGTTAAAGACACTCAAACTCACAGTTCATCCCAACGTTTGCTTCAGGGGTGGGTGGGAGCAGCAAGGCACTAGATCTCTTGCTCGCTTTCTCCAGCATGCGCCTCTGCATCCATGATGGTCTCGTGGCAGCAGTACCTATAGGGGCAAAGGGAAGCCTCAATTCTTCAACTGCCACCTTAGAAGAGGCATGCCTCATGCCCCAGGCTACGAGCCCACTACAAGGGCTCTCGGGGGGGGGCAGAATCATCTGGGCCCCCTCCCATCCACGGCAATAAAGGGGCGCTCACATCAGAGCAAGATGGAGCGTGCCCATCCAGCAAGTCACCAAAACCAGAAACCTACAATACACAATACACAATATTTTCAAGCCAGAGTTGCCAAGAGCCAACATGAACCTTATAACCAAGACTTCTCCTTTTCACCACCAAACCCAATCCAAACATCACATGCATGTAAATTGTATGACATTCGCAGATCCATTGGACTTCAGGGTAACTATGGCCCCTAATATTTTGCCTCATATTGGTAGTTCTCCACCAAGCAGTCAAATCCAAGCAGTCCAAAGTAATATTAAAGTCTACTTAGTCTTTATTCTTAATTCTATGTTGTAGAAAATTAAATTATCCTATGTAATCATTTGGAAATAAATTAAATAATAGCTTATTGAGTGCTTTGGTGGACACAAATGTAGGATGCCCCATTTATTACAACTTAACAGGTTGGGTGCTTATTCATTCATTCATTCATTCATTCATTTTGCTCAAACCAGTTCTTGTTAATTCCTTAACAACCAATCCATGATGTATCATAGCTACAGATTTTACAGTAATTCCAGAAGATAATCAGACCACCAAGCAGGGCCAAAAACATATTAACATAACCAACAGCCGTTTTGAACATTTCTGCCTTGCAGTTCATTCTAAACATCAGGAGAGATGCCACCTCCTTCAGTTCTTTAGGTAGTCCATTCCATAAGACTGGGGCTGCCATGCAGAAATCCCTGGTGAAGCCTGATATAGTCCCTGTTTTTCATGTTCACTGAAATGAATGGGGAAGGGAATGCAAGAAAATTCAAAGCCTTCCCACAGTGCAAAATGCTGGGTCAGAACAAGGATTTTCAGGGCTATTTTTGGGCAAGAATGCACAGGAACGGAGTTCCGGCTGGCTCCCAAGTTGGCCACGCCCAGCAGGAACTCATTAGCATAATAGGCCACATCCAAAAGCAGAAACTCATTAGGATTGGCTACAATTAGGGGTGTGTGGCCTAACATGCAAAGGAGTTCCTGCTCAAAAAAAAAGCCCTGGGTTTTGTCAACAAACAAGGTAAAGAGAATAAGAAGCAAAAGGTGGTTGTGGCTGGGTGACCACACTTCTGGTAACACATGGGGTGTGGCCTAATATGCGAATGATCTGTGCTGTCAGGGTGTGGCCTAATATGCTAATTAGTTCCTGCTGTTGGGTATGGCCTATCATATTATGCTAATGAGTTCCTGCTAGGCTTTTTCTACAAAAAAATCCCTGAGGATTTTTCATATCCTCTAGTATGGGTTGCATTCTAAAGTGTAACAAATACCAAATTGATAGGCTATATTTTCCAATTTTCTCACTCTTCCATTCCATCATTAGTTTGACACACTACACTGATTGCTGAATTCTTTGTTCTAGTGTCTGACCAGTGTTCTCAGCTTAATTTATGTATATGGGCATTGTAGTACGTACACCATATATATAAGAATGGCTGGGTTATGATAAAGCAGTAACAGAAATGTGGAAGCTGTTTGCCACCTTCATTTATCAGAAACCACTGTACATTGCAAATATTAAAGAACATAAAGAAAGCTATACTGGGTCAGGCTAATGACCATCTAGCCCAGTATTCTGTCTCCACTAATGGCCATATTCAGAATGTTTTAACAACATAGGCTGTTAATAGAGTCCCTGTAGTCTGTTACAAGTCACTTTGTTTAAAGTATTACAGTATTAGCAGCACCTTAAGTATTAGGATGGATGCTCTTAACATCATGGGCAACAGCTGCTGATATTCTTTCTGTCTTCTATGAAATTGTCCAGTAGGTTTTCAAACGTCATTAAATGATTGGCAATTACTACTTCTGGTGTAGTGAGTTCCAGAGGTCAATTGTGGATTGTGTAGAAAAATATAAATTGAGTTCATTGTCTAGGGAAATTGAATACAGCTTAAAAAAGGAAGTGATGATGCAAAAGTGAAAGAAACTGTCCAGTAACTCCAATAAGAAAAAATCTTCTGAACACTAAACAGGCTCCAAAGTAGTAGTCTAGGAAGATTAAGAACAACACATTCCAAGTTCCATTAAGAGCTATACAGTGCTCCTAATACAGTGAAGTCAATGGGTTTAGGTTATAACTCTGCTTAACTCTATACTATTAATTCTATAAGCATTGTTTCTAATGAGCCTTTAAAAAAAGTTGGAAGGCTTTCAGGTTTGAAAATGTGACATATCTGTTCAAAAGTAGGATGGAAATTTAGTTAGTTTCTTACTGAGGAATTCTTCTCTGATAGTGTCACAAGTGGATAAGGTAATGGCTGCCAGTTGCAACAGCCAGCTGGCTCAGAAATCACATACTTAACTGATTTTTGGAATAATGGATCACAGGTAATTTCTGATGAGAAGGACTCCCAGACAGAGTATTTGGAATTTTCCACCAATCTGTGTTTTAAACTCAGTTATGCCAACCTAGCAGTTCAAAAGCAAGAAATTGCAAGTAGATAAATAGGTACCACTTCAGTGGGAAGGTAAAAGTGTTCCGTGCGCCTTGGTGTTTAGTCATGCTGGCCTCATGACCACGGAAACGTCTTCGGACAGCGCTGGCTCTTCGGCTTTGAAACAGAGATGAGCACCGCAACCCTAGAGTCGGATTCGACTGGCTTTCGAGAAAGGAAACCTTTACCTTTACTTTTTATGCTACAATTATAATTTAAAGGTTCTTCTTCTAGTCTTTCCAAATTGATGTGCTATATATTAATAGAATTAATATTAATATGAAGCTCAAGCATGGTGTAGTGGTTAGATAGTTGGACTAGAATCTGGGAAACACAGGTTCAAATTTCTGATCTGCCATGGAAGCTCACCTGGGATCAATTACACTCTCTCAGCCTAACTTAACTCACAGGGTTGTTGTGAGGTATGCAATGGAGAAGAGGAGAATGACCTAAGCCACTTTGGATCCCATTGGGGAGAAATGCAGGGAATAAATGAAGTAACTAAATAAGTAATGGGCCACTTGAGAACATAATCTCAAATATACTGATGTGTAAGAACTAAGAGCCCAACTGATATCGATATATCTATTTTCATCTTTTTATACCTATGTGCAGATATGCAGAGGTCATATACCCGCTATTACATTTACAGTAAGGGTAATTTCCCACAACCGGTGCTCCGCGCTCACTCTTCTCTTTGGCCCGATGGTACGTGTCAATTTTACACAAGCTGCTGCGTGACCGCATTTTGCCCCACAGCTTCGTGCGATTTCCCCCGCGTCTACTCAATCCTGTTTTTTGAGGATTGAGCGGGGAATATCGCACTAAACTGCGGGGCAAAATGCGGCTGTGCAGCAGCTTGTGTGAAATTGACACGTACCATCGGGGCAAAAGGGAGAAGTGAGCGCGGAGCAGCGCTTGTGGGAAATCACCCTAAGACACAAAGATGTAACTGAGCACCACCCTCCTCTACCTTCCATCCTAGATCCCCAGTCATGGCAGACTTGAAGTTGTATGCATGTATTTTGACATCATGGGCGACAAAATATCTCTGGTAGCAGACAGCAGGAAGCCTTAGCTACAGCAGGAAGTCACTAGTTGTGAGGCTGGATATTAGAGAAAATATGGCCTATAGCAGTCTTTCTCTGAACCTTCTTTTATTTTATGTAAATAAAGAAAGTTGAGCCTGTTCAGTGAATGACTGTTGGCATTATTGTATTACAACTTTGTAGTGATTTTCCTCCCCCTCATGGATCACTGCCTTGGGGCTTGAGCGGTTCGATGAAGCTGTGGGCTATGCCGTGAAGGGCCATCCAAAACGGACAGGACACAGCAGAGAACTCAGACCAAGAGTGATCCATTGGAGAAGGAAATGGCAACCCACTCCAGTATCTTTGCCAAGAAAACCCCATGGACAGTAACAAAAGGCTAAAAGATATGACGCCGTAAGATGAGCCCCTCAGGTCAGAAGGTGTCCAATATGCTACTGAGGAAGAGCAGAGGGCAAGTACAAGTAACCCCAGAAAGAGTGAAGCGGCTGGGCCAAAGCTGAAAGGACGCTCAGTTGTGGATGTGTCTGATGGTGAAAGGAAAGTCCGATGCTGCAAAGAACAATACTACATAGGAACCTGGAATGTAAGATCTATGAATCAAGGGAAGTTTGACGTGGTCAAAAATGAGATGGCAAGACTGAACATCGATATCTTAGGAATCAGTGAGCTTAAGTGGACAGGAATGGGCGAATTTAACTCAGAAGACCATTATATCTACTACTGTGGCCAGGAATCTCATAGAAAAAATGGTGTGGCCTTTATAGTCAACAAGAGAGTGCAGGAGTCAGTACTGGGATACAATCTCAAAAATGACAGAATGATTTCGGTCCGATTCCAAGGCAAACCATTCAACATCACAGTAATCCAAGTCTATGCCCCAACCACTGATGCAGAAGAGGCTGAAGTGGACCGGTTCTATGAAGACCTACAACACCTCCTAGAACTAACACCAAAAAATGATGTCCTCATCATCATAGGGGACTGGAATGCTAAAGTAGGAAGTCAAAAGGTAACCGGAATAACAGACAAGTTTGGCCTTGGAAAGCAAAATGAAGCAGGGCAAAGGTTAACAGAGTTTTGTCAAGAGAACACACTGGTCATAGCGAACACCCTTTTCCAACAACCTAAGAGGCGACTCTACACATGGACATCACCAGATGGGCAACACCGAAATCAGATTGACTATATAATTTGCAGTCAAAGATGGAGAAGCTCTATCCAGTCAGTAAAAACAAGACCTGGAGCTGACTGTGGTTCAGATCATGAGCTACTCATTGCAAAATTCAGACTTAAACTGAAGAAAATTGGGAAAACCACGAGGCCATTCAGGTTTGACCTAGATCGCATCCCTGATGAATATACAGTAGAGGTGAAGAATAGATTCAAGGGTCTGGATTTGATAGATAGAGTGCCTGAAGAACTATGGACAGAGGTTCGTGACATCGTACAGGAGGCAGCAATCACCACCATCCCAAAGAAAAAGAAATGTAAGAAAGCAAAGTGGCTTTCTGATGAGGCTTTACAAATAGCAGAGGAAAGAAGGAAAGCGAAAGGCAAAGGCGAAAAGGAAAGATTTACCCAACTGAACGCAGATTTCCAGAGAACAGCAAGGAGAGATAAGGAGGCCTTCCTGAATGAACAGTGCAAAGTAATAGAAGAAAACAATAGAATGGGAAGGACTAGAGATCTCTTCAAGAAAATTGGAGAAATCAAGGGAGCGTTCCATGCAAAGCTGGCCATGATAAAGGACAAAAACGGTAGGGACCTAACAGAAGCAGAAGAGATTAGGAAAAGATGGCAAGAATACACAGAAGAACTATACAAGAAAGACCTCAATGTCCTTGACAAACACGACGGTATAATCACTGACCTTGAGCCAGACATCCTGGAATGTGAAGTTAAATGGGCCTTAGAAAGCATTACTAACAACAAAGCTAGTGGAGGTGATGGTATTCCAGCTGAGCTATTCAAAGTCTTAGAAGATGATGCTGTTAAAGTTCTGCACTCCATTTGCCAGCAAATTTGGAAAACGCAACAGTGGCCACAGGATTGGAAAAGATCAGTATACATTCCAATCCCAAAGAAGGGCAATGCCAAGGAATGTTCAAACTATCGCACAATTGCACTCATATCACACGCTAGCAAGGTCATGCTCAAGATCCTACAAGCTAGGCTTCAACAGTACGTGGATAGAGAACTACCAGAAGTACAAGCTGGGTTTCGAAGAGGTAGAGGAACCTAGGCCTGGCTGCTTGCTACTGTTCAACAGCAGCCACCCTATGAAAGCCAGTGTGGAGTAGTAGTTACGAGCTTCAGTCTGGGAGACCCAGGTTCAAATCCACGTCATGCTGTGGAAGCTCACTGGGTGATTTTGGACCAGTCACATACTTTCAGCCTAACCTACTTCATGGGGTTACTGTGCAGATAAAAAGACAATAATGTAAGCTGCTTTGGTGACGCCTGCTCCTTGGGAGGAAAGTGATGGCGAACCTAAACAGCATGATAAAAAGTAGAGACATCACCCTGCCAACAAAAGTCCGCATGGTCAAAGCAATGGTATTCCCAGTAGTCATGTATGGCTGTGAGAGTTGGACTATAAGGAAGGCCGAGCGCCGAAGAATAGATTCTTTTGAACTATGGTGCTGGAGGAGACTCTTGAGAGTCCCTTGGACTGCAAGAAGAACAAATCAGTCAATCCTCAAAGAAATCAACCCTGACTGTTCCCTGGAAGGCCAGATAATGAAACTGAAGCTCAAATACTTTGGCCACCAAATGAGAAGGGAGCACTCACTGGAGAAGACCCTGATGCTGGGAAAGATTGAAGGTCAAAGAAGACGGGGACGGCAAAGGATGAGATGGTTGGACAGTGTCATCGACGCAATGAACATGAAATTGAGCCAACTTCAGAGGACAGCGGAAGACCGGAAGGCCTGGCGGGAGCTGGTCCATGGGATCGCGAAGAGTCGGACTCGACTGTGCGACTGAACAACAACAACAACAACAAGTGCTTTTCCTAAACAGTCAAAAATATAATAACACATAACAATAGCTGAACTAGCATTATCATCCCTTTGCTATTGACAGTGAGCTAAATTGAAGGATTATGGCTGTATTGAGGGGTTTTTTATTGGAGAGTTGGCTATCTTATAACTCATCTTCTTCATCACTCTACAAATCTGGAGGTTCCATTGGTATAAGTAGCCTTCACGTGGGAGCTGTGTATAAAAATACCATGATTTTTGAAACTGGCACAGCATTTACACAAGCTGTCACAACCTTGCCAATCACATCTGCTGGATTTAAGACCACTATGGAATCACACACAAATAGCAGCTGAGTGTGAGTGCTGCCAAGCAGGGGTGCAGTGAAGCATGGATGCAGAAATGTGCATGATTTTTTAGACCTAGAACAATGACATTACCAACTGGAGTTCCTCCTGGATGAACTTTAATGCTCCTCCACTTTCACCATCTGTACTGGGGGAGGGACTTGCAGCAGTTGTGATTTTAGGAAACAGTTGTACCAGGATATAGAACACAGACTCAGTAAGACCTTGACTAGAATCTGCATTTCCTACAGGGCCAAATTACACAATGTGTTTTCCCCCTGACCTAAGTTGCTTCCCCCACAGCAGCAGAGGAACATTGTTTTAAAAGTCCGAGATTTGGCCTGGTTTCTACAAAAGTATAAATGTGTAGTTATTGGTAATAGCATAAAAGCAAAGATCTATCAGCTACTATGAGCCATAATATAAGGACGCTGGAAGATGAGCCCCTCAGGTCGGAAAGTGTCCAATATCCTACTGAGCAAGAGCAGAGGGCAAGTACAAGTAACCACAGAAAGAGTGAAGCGGCTGGGCCAAAGCCGAAAGGACGCTCAGTTGTGGATGTCTCTGATGGTGAAAGGAAAGTCTGATACTGCAAATAACAATACTGCATAGGAACCTGGAATGTAAGATCTATGAATCAAGGTAAGTTGGATGTAGTCAAACATGAGATAGCAAGACTGAGCATCGACATCTTGGGAATCAGTGAACTAAAGTGGACAGGAATGGGCAAATTTAACTCAGAAGACCATTATATCTACTACTGTGGCCAAGAATCCCATAGAAAAAATGGTGTGGCCTTTATAGTCAACAAGAGAGTGAAAAAGGCAGTAATGGGATACAATCTCAAAAATGACAGAATGACCTCAGTCCGAATCCAAGGCAAACCATTCAACATCACAGTAATCCAAGTCTATACCCCAACTACTGACATAGAGGAGGCTGAAATAAACCAGTTCTATGGAGACCTACAACACCTCCTAGAACTAACACCAAAAAAAGATGTCCTCCTCATCATAAGGGACTGGAATGCTAAAGTAGGAAGTCAAAGATAACCAGAATAATGGACGTTTGGTCTTGGAGAACAAAATGAACCTGGGCAAAGGCTAACAGAGTTTGTCAAGAGAACATGCTGATCATAGTGAACGCCCTCTTCCAACAACCTAAGAGGCGACTCGACACATGGACATCATCAGATGGGCAACACCAAAATCAGATTGGTTATGTCATTTGCAAGTTGAAGAATAGAGAAGTTCTATACAGTCAGTAAAAACAAGACGTGAAGCTGACTGTGGCTCAGATCATGAGCTACTCATTTTAAAATTCAGGCTTAAACAGAAGAAAGTTGGGAAACCCGAAAAGGAAAGATTTACCCAACTGAATGCAGATTTCCAGAGAACAGCAAGGAGAGATAAAGAGAATGGGAAGGACTAGAGATCACTTCAAGAAAATTGGGGAAATCAAGGGAATGTTCTCTGCAAAGTTGGCCATGATAAAGGACAAAAATGGTAGGGACCTAACAGAAGCAGAAGAGATTAGGAAGAGATGGCAAGAATACACAGAAGAACTATACAAGAAGGACCTCAATGTCCTTGACAACCACGACAGTGTGATCACTGACCTTGAGCCAGACATCCTGGAGTGCGAAGTCAAATGGGCCCTAGAAAGCATTACTAACAACAAAGCTAGTGGAGGTGATGGTATCCCCGTTGAGCTATTCAAAGTCTTAAAAGATGATGCTGTTAAAGTGCTGCACTCCATATGCCAGAAAATTTGGAAAATGCAACAGTGGCCACAGGATTGGAAAAGATCAGTTTACATTCCAATCTCAAAGAAGGGCAATGCCAAGGAATGCTCAGACTATCACACAATTGCACTCATTTCACATGCTAGGCTTCAGCAGTATGTGAATAGAGAACTGCCAGAAGTACAAGCTGGGTTTTGAAAAGGTAGGGGAACTAGAGATCAAATTGCCAATATTCACTGGATTATGGAGAAAGCAAGGGAGTACCAGAAAAACATCTGCTTCATTGACTATGCTAAAGCCTTTGGTTGTATGAATCACAAAAAAATTATGGCAAGTCATTAAAGAGACAGGAGTACCAGACCATCTCACATGTTACCTGAGAAACCTATATAAGGTCAAGAAGCGACAGAACCGGATAAGGAACAACTGATTGGTTTAGCATAGGAAAATGAGTACAAGAAGGATGTATATTGTCACCCTGCTTATTTAATTTATTTAATGTGAAATGCCAGCCTGGATTAATCACAAACTGGAATTAAAATTGCCGGGAAAAACATCAACAGCCTCAGATATGCAGACGATACCACTCTAATGGAGAAGACCCTGATGCTGGGAAAGATTGAAGGTCAAAGAAGAAGGGGGTGGCAAAGGATGAGATGGTTAGAAAGTGTTATTGATGCAACAAACATGAAATGAAGCAAACTCCGGAGGACGACAGTGGAAGACAGGAGGGCCTGGTGTGATATAGTCTATGGAGTCGCGAAGAGTCAGACTCGACTGTGCAACTGAACAACAAGAACAAAGAACAACATTTATCAACTTTTAGGAGGGCTCCTTCTGATCCATCCTGCTCCCCCCCGCTACTGCTTGAACACAGCTCCGCCAAATGGCACTTGCAGGTGGGGGCCACCTTTGCCTCTCCTGGAAGGGGAGGAGGTGTTGGACCGTGATGCTGGCATCCCCCATGTCAGGCTGGTGGGGGAGGAGTTGGCAGTATATAAGTTGGAACGCCGAATGCCCAATGCAATGTGCATATTGAAAATACATTATTGACTAATACCACTGGAAGATGTTTATATGACATGCAGGAATTGCAACTAGAAAGATTAGAATGGGAAAATCATAGGACTTTTTGAAACATTTATTGAAGGTTTGTTCTGATGAAGAGACGAAACGGAACTCAATCCAGAGGTTCTCATCAACATTCACAATAACTGCATAATAATTACAATAACTTCATGTATTTTAATAATCACAATGACTGCATGTATTCTTATTAATTGTATTTATTGGCACAATGATGTTATTTACAGTTACACTTTGAAATCAATAATATAACTGATATAATGTTTAAATATATTTAGTGTCCTGTATGCCAGTCTGTTTATTACATGGTTAGTATATAAGTGCTGGCTCTTCCCTTCAACTTCCTCTTTCACCCCGTATTTGGCCCATTCACCCACCCTGTAGGCAGTGTAAGCATTGGTGGTTGCCGTGGTGGGGGCCAGGTAGGAATTTTTACACCTCCTTTGTGATTGGCAGTACACAGAGGTGTGTGTGTGTTTTGCCTACCTTGCACTGCTTGCAGTGGAATGATGTTTATGGAGGAGGTGAGCTTTACTTAGGTCAGTCACTTGATGAGTGGGGGGGGGCAGATTGGTGTGGAAATAAGTAAAGTGGATACTGTGAGCACCAGAGAGCACCTACCTTGTTTGGGGTAAAAGGGGGTCTGTCAGGATATGCCTGTGGGTTTCATGGCCCAGGGCAGAGAATGGGGACTGCCTTTGGAGCTGCCCTGGCAAGGCTTTGCTCTTGTGAGCTATGCGTCTTGGGGGGTGGGGACCTGTGTCAGCTAAGGCTGCCATGGTATGGAATGTGTGGGTTGCTCTCCTTGTCTCCCTCCTCCCTTCTCCCCTCGACTGTGCGCTGTTATCTGCCCAGCGTCCTTGAAGGTTTTACTCTGCCTGCTCCTAGCTTCCCGCTGGGAATGTAACCGTTGTTTTTTGCCCGCGTCTTCAGGTGCTTGCCTATTGGCTTTACTGTTATCAGGGGATCATGTATGAAGGAGGTATATCTGAAGGTTCAAAGCTTTAGCCTGCCATTCCTGACACAAGTGTTCATGGTGTCCTGAGTACTAGCTCTCAATAAACTGAAACTTCTGAAGGAACGTTGTTGAGTGTCTTGACTGGGAAGGCTCCCAGTTAACGATGCCAGCCAGGGTCGAACCAGAATTGAATCTGACATGGGGGACATCAGCATCCTGGTCCAACCCCTCCTCCCCTTCCAGGAGAGCCAGGATCGAGCAAGGAGGTAACCAGGGGGCTGACACCTGCTTTGCCTGAGTCTGCACAAGGGTTGCCCTTGTCGTGGTAGCTATAAATAATTAATAAAGTGGCCCTTAGTTAACCCCAACTCTTGTGTCTGCCTCTTTATTCGAACTGGGAGGGGCAATGAGCAGTGGGGGGGGATGAGGGGAATGGTGTGACAGAATGTTACTTAAGACTGAAAAACAGGAAATTATGTCATTCACTTTTTGTATTGTACGTATCTAATTGAAAAGCACTGGGTTCAACACATGGAGAACTCGGACTATGACATGCGTTCAGACACGTTTATTGTACTTCACAACAAGATAAGGAAAAACGGCCCAGCAAGGCCAACTATATACACTCCACCCGGCACACCTCTGTCCCCATTGGAGGGTTTGAATTTCCTGCCAAGGGTGCTATTGGTGGACTCAAGGTGGACTCGGATCCTAGGTCCCCTTTGTGTTTAGGGACCAAGCTCCTGCTTAGCCACAGATCCCTGGTGGCGGTCCACGTACACAACACCCCTCCCTCCTTAGTTCCGATTCAACCTATGTTACATAGTCCTGCAGATAGGTGAGGGGTCTGCACTCTGATATGGAACACTGGGGTGCTGGTACAGGGTTGCTTATGGCTGCCTCTGGCTGGCTGACCATGTCTAGTTGCAGCGCAGGCAGTGGTGGCTCTTCGGATTCTGGCAGTGTGACCGGGGGCTCGACTGGTGGGGGCTCACCTGTGCAGGGGAGTTCGGGCCAAGTACTGCCCTGTGGTGCATAGAGTCCCAGTCCCTCGAGCTGGAGTTGCTCTTCAGCCTCCAGGATCTGTCGCCGCCTAAGTTGGTTGATACGTTTTTTCAGGAGTTGGCCATCCTCTGTAGAGACCTCATATGATACCAGGCCGGTGACTTGGACTACCTGGCCGGCAATCCAGGAGGGCCCTCTCCCAAAGTTCCAGATGAACATGGGGTCACCTGGAAAGAACCCCAGGGAGTGTCCCTTTGTTCCGTCAGCTTCCTTGAGTCCGGTGCCCGGTCTGGATGTAGGTGGTCCAACAGGATCATGGGATGCTGGCCCATCAATAGTTTGGCTGGGCAGCACCTGGTGATGGGGTTGGGTGTCGTCCGCTGTGTCAGTAGGAAGTGGGTGAGCCGGACCCCCAGTCCCCATCCGTGATCCAGCTGAGGGCTTCTTTTGCTGTGTAAACCTCTCCGCTTGTCCATTGGTCACGGGGTGGAAAGGTGTCGATCTTATGTGCTGGATCAGGTTCTGCTGGACGAAGTCCTGGAACTCCACCGATGTGAAGGCAGTCCTGTTGTCAGAGACTATCATGTCCAGCAGCCCATGGGTGGAGAAGATCCGGCGGAGTGAGCGTATGACAGCCTTTGCAGAGGTGGTGGACATGGGGCTGATTTCCAACCATTTGGAGTATGAGTCTACTGTTACTAGGAATATCAGCCCCTGGAAGGGCCCGGCAAAGTCAATATGTAGCCGGGACCAAGGTTTCTGTGTAGACTCCCATGACTGGGTTGGCATTCTTGGCGGTTTTGGGTGGACTGCCTGGCAGGTCTGGCATCTCCTCACCCAGGCCTTGATCTCGGCATTGATTCCCAGCCACCAAACGTAGCTTCGGGCCAAAGCCTTCATTCTTACAATTCCTGGATGTGCCTCGTGGATAGTGTGGAGTACTCGTTGTTGCAGGGTGTGGGGAACTAAGACCCTGTCGCCCCACAGGAGACAACCCTTGAGCGCTGACAGCTCATCCCTTCAGGTTGCGAATGCCACAAATTCAGGGGCCGCAGAGGGCGTGATCCACCCCCTCCCCACCCAGCCCAAAACCCGGGAGATGATAGGGTCTTGGGCTGATCAGGCAGTGATATCCATGGCCTGAAGGGGCGGCTCGGGGAGGCCTTCAAGCATCAGAACCCCAGGGATGGGGGGCAGGTCAGCGTCTCCGGACAGGAGGGGAAGTCTGCTGAGGGCATTGGTGTGCCCCATCGCCTTGCCTGGGCAGTGTTCCAGACGGTAATTGTAGCCGGTCAGGAAGAGGGACCAATGGAGAACCCTGGGCGAGAGTACCGGGGGGGGGGTCTGCTGGTTTGCCGCAAATAAGCTGAGGAGAGGCTTGTGGTCAGTTACAATAGTGAAGGGGCACCCGTACACAAAGTTATGAAACTTTTTCACCCCTGCCACAGTCGCCAACCCCTCGCGATCTATCTGCACGTAATTGTGCTCGGTGGCCGTCAAAGTCCGTGAGTAGTAAGCCACGGGGACCTCCCAGCTATCAGGAAGAAGGTGGCCCAGAACTGCGCCGATGCCATAAGGGGAGGGACTCATCAAAGTGCGCCAACACCTCCGCAACTGTAGCCTTGTGTGTCAGAAAGGCGTAATAAAAGTTCAGGAGCCCTAAGAACGCCTGAAGTTCTGCCTTGCTGGTAGGCGTAGGGGCCTCCACGATGGCCTTTACCTTGTCCCTTGCCAAATGGAGGCCAGACGCGTCGACCCAGAAGCCCAAGAAGTCCACCTTCGGAACCCCAAGGAGGCACTTCTCCCATTTGACTTTAAGGCCCACTGCATCAAAACGGTGGAGGACGGCACGAAGGCAGGAGGCAAAGTCAGCTGAGGTGGCCGCAGCGATGAGGACATCATCGATGAATGGTGTCACCCCAGGGATCCCCTTTCAACAAAGAGTCCATTTGTTGCTGAAATATCCCCGGGGCCACACTCACACCAAACTGCAGCCACCTAACCTTAAAAGCCCCCCAGTGCATTACAATAGGCTGTGCCGTGGCTGTGGCCTCATCTACTGGCAGCTGTTGGTATGCCTGCGCAAGATCCAACTTGCCAAAAATCTTAGCCCCCGCTAAGGAAGCCAACACATGACTCACGACCGGGACTGGGTAGGCATGGTAATGGAGGGCCTTGTTCAGTGTACATTTATAGTCTGCACAGATGTGGACGTCGCCGTCGGGCTTTATGGGGGTTACAATGGGGGTCTCCCACGGTGCATGGGAGACCAGTTCGAGGACCCATTGTGCCACCAAACAGTCGAGCTCCGCATCGATTTTAGGCCGCAACGCGAGCGGTGCGGAACTGCATATGGATGGGAGCAATTTTGGGGTCAAGTTGCAAAGAAACGGGGGCGGGCCTTGTAACAACCCAGAGCCCCATCAAAAACCACAGGGAATTTCCTGCAAACCTCAACAAAATCATGTGGCGCACATTTATTCACCCACACACACACTGTGATACCCGGTACTTCACCTGGAAAGTCCCCACACCCCATATTGGAACCAGGTTCCTCTGGAAGTTCACCAGGCTCAAGGGCGAAGGCCGCAGGCAAAGTCTGTTCAGCATTTCCACAGATATGATGGAAGTCGCTGACCCTGAGTCTATTTCCACTGGGCAGGAGGACCCCTCGATCGTGACCTGGACCTACATCTTTGGGGCTGTGGGCAAGTTGGGGAGGCGTAGTACCTGTAGTGAGGGCTGGCTGGTCAGGAGGTATAGATCGTCCGTGCCCTCGGTGGCCTCGTAGTGCATGGAGGCCTGGAGGTGTGATTGCGGCTGTGGTGGAAGGTTCTCGTTGCCCTTGGATCTGCAGACACGGGCGAGGTGACCTTGTTTTCCATGTGTGTGGCAGTTGGCATCACAGAACCGGCACAACTTGCGCTCATGTGCCTCTCTGCAGCTGGTGCACGAGGAACGTCCGGCAGGCTTATCAGGGTGTACGAAGGCTTCAGCGGATCCCCTGGCTTCCAGTGGTGGGGTGTGCAGACAAGACGGACGTCGTCCTCATCTGAGGTCTCAGGTGCTGAGTCGGGGAGCACGAGATGGGACGCTGCCAGTGGTCAGTCATGGTGGGAGGCCTCGTGGGCGATGACGAGCTGGAGGGCCTCGTTGAGTTTGATGTCGGATGTGCCGATCATCTTTTGGCGGAGCTTCACGTTGCTGATTCCCCAGGCGAACTGGGTCAAGAGGTTTTCCTCCACCTTGGAGAAGTCGCAGTCCATGGCATGTTGGCACAGTGCAGCCATGAATGCTGCGGCCATCTCGCCAGGCTTCTGGATGCGCCCCTGGAATTCCATCCACTTGGTCAGCATTGTTGGCTTGAGCATGAGGTACCTGGTCCGGGCATCTATGATCTCCTCGTATGTGTACTCGAGGATAGCCTTCGGGGCCAGGAGGCTCTTCGCGAGCCAGATGGTGTTCACGCCACAAGAGCTGAGGAGCTGAGGAGGAGAGCCCTTCTCTTGTCCTCATCGGTTATCTCATGGAAGGTGAGATGGCAGGTTAGCTGGTCCGTCTACGAATCCCAGAGCTCGGGATGAGTGGGGTCGAAAACCTCGAGGTGTCCCAGAGTGGAGGCCATGACTCTAGCACGGAGTGGGGGAGTGGTGTTCAGCAACGCTGGGCACGGTGTGGTGCTGCTTAGGAGCGATGCAGGGGACGGTGCCATTTTCTGGAACAATGCTCGGTGCTGCACTGGAAGGTGAGCCTGGCCTGCTCATCAGGATCCCATCCTCGTCGCCACTGAAAAGTACTGGGTTCGACGCATGGAGAACATGGACTACGACATGCGTTTAGACACATTTATTGTACTTCACAACAAGACAAGGAAAAACGGCCCTGCAAGGCCAACTATATACACTCCCACCCGGCACACCTCTGTCCCCATTGGAGGGTTTGAATTTCCCGCCAAGGGTGCTATTGGTGGACTCAAGGTGGACTAGGATCCTAGGTCCCCTTTGTGTTTGGGAACCAAGCTCCTGCTTAGCTGCGGACCCCTGGTGGCGGTCTGCATACATAACACCCACTAATGTTGAGTTTTGTTGGGGGTGTAGCTGTGGAGTGTCATCAAGGATTCTTGTACATTAGCCAAGCTGTGCCTGGTAGCAGCTTAAAAGTCCAAAGCCCTCACATGGTACCTATTGTCAAGCATGAACTAAAGTCACATATTTTTCTGAACAGTGCAAATACTTCAATACAGACTGTAGGCTGGAATTTACAGGAACTGGGAAATCCACAGGAATTATTAAAATCTACAGTAACTAGGATTGCAACCTCCAGGATAGACTAGAAGATCTCCTAGAATTACAACTGATATACAGATATCAGTCCCCCTGGAGAATATTGCTGCTTTGGAGGATTGACTCCATGGCATTATACCTTGTTGGGGTCCCTCCCCAACCCCCTCCTCCCCAGGCTCCACCACCAAAATCTCCAGGCATTTCCTAACACAGAGCTGGCAACCAGAGTTCCTAACAGTTACATTTTGTCACCTGTAAATTTAACTACAGAACAATTTATGTGAACTAAACAGTCTATTGGATCCTGTGGTGGTTTTTGTTTTTGTTTTACTTTAATAGAAAAATTTGAAGCAAGCATTTTAAAAGGTGCATTAAGGTTTCTAGTCATGAAAAAGACTAACTGGTATTTATCTGAAATGTGTTTTGAGAGTGTTAAAAACACTTTTTAAAAATCCCTTTTCAGTATTTTGAAATTGCTGGAATGCCGAGTTCCCAAGGTGATGATTAAAAGTTCAAGTAGTAAAGCCTGTGATAAACTATGCTTGAGATTCCCCATAAAACAAATGAATAATGGTTGTAAAAAACTGAGCTGTATTTTCATACTGATAAATGCCTATAGTGCTGCAATTGTTCACATTCATTAGATTTTAGAAACAGAAAATGAGCATGATCATGTTCCATTTACAGCTAAATCTGAAACAATCTTCCCCCTTTTAGGACCAAAGTTGCCATTTTAAAAATCACCATTTCCCCACTGTTATGTTTGCTTCTGAAAGGAGGTCCCCTCCCCCTTCCACTGCTGTGTAGGCTACTTAAGGCTAAGTGACCTGTGATGTTTCTTAAGGTTTCTGTGAAGATTAGAATTTTAAGTTGCTCAAGTCACAGGAGCCCTCCAAAGCTCCAAACAACATCTGGCCTATCTTACTTATCTCTAAGAAAGGCAGAGACCATCAATACAAAGTGGACCATCAATCAATCTGGGGTCGTCTTCAGACATTCTTGTCAGCTGATCAGAGGAAGACTTTGGAGAATTAGCTTTCCATTATCAAGATCTGATCTGTGATCAGAACAAGCCACTGAACCTTTTACTTTTTACTTGGCAAAAACATGTACACCAGGGGGAAGAAAAGCCTGACAGTTCATTCATTTTGCTCAGTCCTGGAACCAGATGATGTTTGACTAGTGAGACCCACCCTCTTTGATCTTGTAGTCTTTTGAGAGTGCCCTGCTGGGGGAAAAATTATCCTTCCAAATTAAAGAGAAATATTTCTGCATCCAGCTGTTAAAATGTGACATGTTTGCCATTTTTCAGTGTCCTGGCTTAGTGCCACCTTTCAGGCTGAGTTTCAGATCTATCCCCCTCCTTTTCTCAGCAATGATATCCACAATGCATCCAACATCACTATATATCAACACCAAAAAGGAAAATACAAGTAATCCTTTATCCATGAACTGTGCTACAAACATGTACACATGGTCCTCTTGTGAGAATTTACATACTGGGATATTTTTGTAAAAAAATGAAACCAGAATTGTTTTGAACATTTCACACTTAATGAAATGTAATACCAAACTTTTAAATCTCTTCTACCTAAGAAAAATGAACTTCACTTTAGTTCTGATTATGGTAACCAAAGCATGAAGTGAAGCCTGTGTAAACTTAGTTTACAAATGAAATGAGTTTGGATGTTTTTAAAAACGTTTCATGTGTACTTGAGTCTGCATGGAAAAAAAAATGGCTCCAGTTCAGCAGAACCCAGTTCTGTTTAAATTAAGACAGACTTCTCATGAAAGCTTTAATAAACATTTAGGTTTAAGTAATCAAGAAAACCTGTATATTCTCATATTTATTAAGTGCAATTTTTAGAGTTATAAAAAACTTCTGTCACAAGTTGTGCATATTGTAAATTAAGGATAAGCCACATCAGTGTGGTATTTTCTCATCCATTGAGGCTGGTGAGACACAACATGTTCCAATGTCTCCTTTAGCTCTTCACTTTGGCCTCTATATGTATTCATATTAATAAAGAACATTATTAAGTAGACTCTAGCATACTTATGCTGTAATTTATCTTACAGTACAGAGAACAAATTGGAACAGTTGCTTTTGTACTTGTCACACTGATAAAATGTGCAAAATAATTTTAAGATTCAAAAGCACTCTAGGTAAAGAAAGCACCTATTATTTTAAAATTACAAAAGATAAATGGACTGTTTCTTATTCTGAAGACCAAAGCATTGTTTTCTTGCCAAAAGCAGAAAGAGAGAGAGAGGACAGAATCAGTGGTGTTCTCAGAGATCAGATCTAAAAATGACAAAAATAATAATGTGTAATAATGTGTAATGATGTGAAGCTCACTTCTTTATTTATAATATAGATAATTAATAGCAGTGTTGTTTACAGTTCTGATGAGACAAATACGTCCTTTAAAAAGGCTAGTAAAGAAAAATTGTAGGATCATAGGATTCCCATGCTCTGGTGTCTTTAACTCCAAGTAATCATTGACAAATTGAGCATAATCAGATTTTTAAAAAGGAGATACTGGTACACTAGAAGAAATTATCACACTGCCTGTAGGTGGCACACTCCTTTACAGAAGAGACAGAAAATAGCTTAGAATGTTGTACATGCTGGGATTACTTAGTGATACACTTTTGTTTCATCATATTAATCCCCCCCTTCAATTGTTTTGTGAATCAGTGCTAGTATTCTTCATTACACCATCAACTCTAATTTACTGTTCTTTCTCATTAGATCCCAAGCCTTGGCCAATTAAATTAATTTACGTTCTACCTTTCATGCCCTTTTATAATGCTGCTTTCTCTCAGGTTTGTTTTTTTTAAATCCCAATTTGCACTTAATTCTTAACACTATACTCTTATTTATTCTCCATCCTTATTCTAAAAGTGAGACTTACTTTTCCCTAAAACCTTTATTAGCGCTGTCTATAATACATTAACTGAATCATTCTGCACTGCAAAAGTGAGATTGGAGGTCACATAGTATTTATTAGGACATGTATGACCTTCAGGTTTTGTTGTGGCCCACCATTGCACAGTCTGCTATGATCTTCAAAACTTCACCTATTAGAACTCGCCACTTTAAAAGAGTTTCTGTGTGCGTGCATGCCCAGGATATCATGACCAGAAGCTGAAACAGAAAGCTCAACTAAATGTGATGGCAAACTCATGGCCACCATGAGTTTGCCACTGCCATTGTACAGTGAAATGCTGCAAGGCCAGAATCCAGTATGAGCCAATAGCACAGAGGTCTTTCCCTCCTCCCACACCCCACATCTATCCAAGTGCTGCAGACTGGGATCTAGGAGGCCAGGTTCAAATCTCCACTCTGCCATGGAAGCTCACTGGGTGAACTTTCGACAGTCACACACACTCAGCCTAATATACCTTAGGGGTTGTTATAAGGATAAAATGGAGGAGAAGAGAATGTTGTAACCCACTTTGAGTCCATATTGTGGAGAAAGGTGGAGTATAAATGAAGTCAAGAAAGAATAAATACACCTGAAGATGGGAGAGCAGATAAAAGTTTGGGTAATTGGTGGGTGGGAAGGAAAGAAGGAAGAAGGGAAAGGTGAAGATATGGGGATGGCAGGAGAAGAGAAAGAGGGGATACAGGGAAGAATGAAGTGCCCTACGTAAGTCCTTGCAGGTTCCTCACCACGCAACTGGACCCAGCCCAGCAGCCAGCATTGCTCAACTTGACCACACTTTTCTAAGGAAGAGGCTGCCAGCATTAGAAAAAAAGGGGAAACCGAAGATGGCTGGAGGGAGATAAAGGTAGGCTGGCAGGTGGGTGGGGAGGAAAGAAGGAAGCAGGGAAATGGGAGATGCTATGAGGGTTTTCAGGAAAGAGGAAGAGGAAATGAGAGAGAAATGAGATGCCCCAAAGGTTCATGTGACTCCCCTGCTGGCTCAAATAGTAGTGCATATGACTGCATCTACTGAAAATTTTTGACATCCTACCTGGCTCTTGTCAATATCCTAATGAATACTACTGACCAAATAGATCAGTAACACCATACTGTAATTTGTGATGCCGTTATATATAGTCAGGATATATCCCCTTCTTCTTAAACTGTGTTTGGGCCACTAATTAGGAATTTACAAAAACTGAAGAAAAATCATACATTCCCAGTTCAAACTGGTTCATAATGTTTTGGCCCATGCACATTCTCAGTGATGCTGGGCATGTACTGTAATTGCAATAGGTGTGTATTGTCCTAAGTAATGGCATGAGACTTCCATTATGAATTTGAAAATTTGAATTAGGAGCCTTACTTCAGTATCACTAAAGATGTTATAAGGAAAGTTTTCAGTCTTGTCTTCATTTCGTGGTTTATGTGACCTCATTTTGTGCAATCTTAAAGCAAAGTTACACCCTGGTTTCAAAGTCTGTTGAAGCTAATGAGCTCAGAAGGGTGTAACTCTGCTTAGGGTGACACTATTCCTTCCCCTACAGATGATGCTGAACTATCACACCGCTGCCTGTGCTATTCTTTGCATGATTCGGGATTAATTCTTCTGCCTTTTAAAAACATGTAAGCTAATAAAAATGTTTAAAGATAGTTGTATTAAGATATTCAATTCAACTAATTTCCACTGAGGTTGGCCACTATCTTCCCCTCCACCAAATTTTCTTTGCCTGCAAGAATGTACAAACAAAGCTTTGCCCTCAGATGCCTAGCAAGAGAATGAGAATCGTTCAGGCAAACAGAACTAGTGCTTATATTGAACAAGAAAGGCCTCATGGTGGCAGAAGTGGGATCTATGAACTGGAGTTCAGTTACAACAATCCTGGGTATGTTGCCCTGTGCAGAGCATGCAAGTAGACTTTGAGGAAGTTTTCTTATTTTAAATAGTGTTAGCTAGAAATTTTGGACATGGCTAAGGGAGGTGAACATTGTTCCCTGGAGGAAGAGGTGTTTCTCATCAACATTGCTGAAGTGAGGAGCCAGGACGAGTTCTGGGTTGCTAACTCCTGGAATCCCCAGGCTGGAGTCTGGCAACAGAGGGCCTCTGAGCTGACAAGTGCTGAAATCAAGTTGGAGCTGTTCACTTGACTGGCTGGAGAAGAGGTGCTGAAGCTTCCGGCCACCGACTGTGTTGAGCAGTTCTATCGCCTGTCGTCTGACGATGTTGCTGCCTTGGCCAGAAGCCGTCTACCCCAGAGGAGTTAGCTGAATTTGCGCAAAGCGTGCATGAGCAACGGGAGAGGAGCATTGGGAGATCTACTCCCCCACGTGCAGAGAAGCCTTCCCAAAGCCCCAGTACAGCGAACCCAGCGGAAGAGATGGAACCTTCTCCTGCTTCGCCTGTCAAGACTCATGTGGATTCTAAAAGCGGGTTATGCTTTGAGTACGAAGATGTGCAGCTTGTCCTGTGGGGCAAGCAAGAAGAGAGGAGCCCTTCACCCCTGCCAAGTTGTCCAAGCCTGAACTCTGGCGATCAGCATTGCAGCTGTGTGGACAAAGGGTCATTTGGACTGGGAGGGTAGAGAGTTTTCTTCTGAAATTCAGGTAAACCATGTTAATGTATGGGTTGTTTGTTCAGGGGCTGAGATGGCCTCTGTCTGTATGTGTGTTCCCTAGTGAACCTGAGCTGATCTTAACTGGAAAGGTTCTCTCTGGCTCCCTGGGGAAAAGGGGGGGGGGAGTTTTGGGCACTTTGTCCAAGCAGCTCTACGCTGGTCCGTGACCACAGAGAGAGAGAGAGAGAGAGAGAGAGAGAGAGAGAGAGAGGGAGGGAGGGGCAATGATTTTACTGAAGTGCAAAGTTTTGTTTTGAAGCCAAAGAGCTGTTCTAACCCTTGAGAATTGCTGGCTAAAGTTGATGTGTGTTGTGGAGGCTTTGTGGGCGGGACTGCTGTGGTGATCCATGAGTCATGTGCCACCAAAGTCCTAATAGGGCCAGATTGGCATTGGTATGCAAGCTTCGCCTTGCTTGACTGTGTATGTGGGAGTGGTTTTGGGATGCCAGACTTAACCAGCCCTACCACAGTAGCTGGTTGGAGTGCTGAATCCCTCGTTACACTCCAGACCCCTTTCAGTTGTCTCTGCGACAGCTGCTGGGGACCTCTTGTGTGGCTGGGAGAAAGCCAAAATGTTTCAGTTGTCTCTGCAACAGCTGATGTGACATCTTGTGAGGCTGGGAGAAAGCCAAAATATTTCTCATTGTAATGGTTTGCAGACTTTGATTGTGGATGCATTGTCTAGAATTCACTGTGATGTAGACCTCCTTTACTGTTGTTTGAATGGTCTAACCTGTTTATTTGCTTTCTGTCTTCTGAGCTGTGTTTTGACTTGTTCTTTCTTTCTGTAAACTGGAAACATGTCTTTGTAAGCTTGTGCCTGGAGTTTGAAGATGAGAACTCTATGGACGTGAAATGGGTTTTGTTTTCTGTGCATTGTTTTCTGTATTCCTTATGTAATGATGTCTTGTTTTACTTAGTTGTAATCCTCACATGTATGCATGTCCCTGAGGAGTAGATTAGATGAAAATTGAGGTATCTACCCCGAATTTCCATCTTTAGGGGGAGGGTGTATAGAAATATTGCTTTCTAAATTCTCATGCCTTCTCCTGTGATGACATTCTGTGTCTCTGTTTCCTGTTGCAGGCCAAATGGTCCAGGGCAGACCAAATGGCCTGAACTACCTAAATAGCCATGTGACATCCCCAGTTCAAACCACACATTATTTAACACCTCTAAGTGGAAGAGCCAGACCTGATGGCTCCTGGCTCTGGTGCTCATGGAGCATGTTACGTACACCATAGAGAAGCTGGAAGCTGGGTCACCTGACTGCAGGTGGGGCTCCAAACTTCTAGCCTATCCCCACACGCAGCTATGACAACCAACAATTGGGCACACCCATGCCCACTTGCAATTGACTGATGGCCACATCTAATTTGTGACTGGAATTGTGCTATAATTGATCGATCCCTATGGGAGTGGGCTCTCTCTTAGTTGTCTCCCTTCCTCCTCTTATCAGAGTCTGTTTTATTGCACCTGAAATTCTGTCCTTTGCTAAACAAAGACCTGCTTTGTGATTTGGAGCACATGGCTTGCACGAGATGGGATTCCTACTCAAAATCCCTTGGTGCTACCTGGATTATCACCATGGACAATCTTGAACTCTTGGATGCTATCCTGACCTTGTTAACTATGTATCTTTAATGTATAGTTAAGGCAAACAGCCCTAACCTTTGTTATTTTTGTAATCTCTGGTAGTCTATACTAAGCTCTGTACTGAATAAAGATCCTCCTTATTGCTAAATTGGTTTTGATGTTGTAACTGAATTCCAAGTCTAAGCCTGGTGCTAACCCCGACCACATAAGCTACCTTGGTAAGAGCGTGCACCTCTGGATAGAGTTGCTATTGTGTTAAATCCCAGATGCGAACTAAGGGTTGGAATCTCTCCCTTAGGAAAGGCAGGGACTAGTGAAAAGAGGTTCTGGTGGCACATTGTTCTGAAAACCCAAGAGGGTATAGCCTACCTCTGGGTTTGTTGTTTAATGTACTGAAAAGTACAGGATTCCCTCTCATTCCTGGACTGGCATGGGTGGCTAAATCCCTGTACACCTCCCAAAGCCTAGGACTATGCATTGATTGGTGGAATGTGAAAACACTGAATACATAAAATCCAGTCAGGCCAATTTGGTTTGGAAAGAAGATAAGTTAACTTGTCTGGTTAGATGGCATCCTTATTACTCACATATCTACTACTCCACTCTCTCCACTGGATACTGTTGCTACAACCTGCTGCCTGGGAAACTGAAAGATGTTATCTACCTCAAGGCTGAAGGATACTTGGCATGATTGAATGAAGTGAGAAAAATGGGGATTTGATGTGTTTTGGGATGGGGGAAGCCTGGGAAGTCCCTGATTAAAATCTGATAATAGACCTCTATGATTTTTTCCTGATCCTTATAAAAGCAATCTGTGACATCACCACATCTTGATGGAGTGTGAACGATGCCTTTTGTGAAGAAGTAATACCTGTGGTATTGTTTTGTGAAGCTGAGTGGATTTGTTTTATTTTTCCTCTTGTTTTTGCAAGTGTAGTAGGCATGTAGGGGAGGGGAGCAATTCAGAGCACTGAAGACTAAAGCACTGCAGCAGATGTTGGGGCAGAAGTGGTAATTTTTGGAAAGCAAAATAATTTCAGTTTTAGGTACTGAGATCAGACCCTATCTCAGTTTTTTAATTTGTCTCTGTCTAGTCTTAGGCAAATGCTTCCAAGAAGCATTCCCCTGTTATTTCCCCCCAGCATTTGGTATTCAGAGGCCCCGGTCACACGGCAAAGTTGCCGTGGGAGAGGCACGGGAGTCCCGCAGATTTTCCGAGCGTGATCACACCCCAACATTTGGGAAGCACAGTGCTCCCGTGGTGAACCTGTGGCTCCCCGCCGAAGGTGCGGATTAAAAAACTAGTACTTACGAGGTACTAGTTTCTAGAAACCGCGGGCCAAGGGTCTGATTGCATTTCCAGTGGACTTACGTGGCATCCGGCGCCCGTCTCCGCAGGTTGCGCAACAGTGCCCAACAGCGCATGCACACAAAGAGCAATTGCTAGTGCAATCGCGCGGCGCGGCTTCTGTGCCACACTGCAGGATACCCGTCTGGTCAGCATCTCCCCCCTAACCACGGGACCTCAACCGGGATGTGTGCTTGGGCGGCCATGCGTTAGTTTCCTCCAGGGCAATTAGCCACGCCTCCCCCCCGCGCTATCCGGCCCGTGTGACCGGGGCCAGAGATATTCTGTCTTTGAAGATGGAGGTTCCATTTAGCTACCCTGGCTGATAGAATAGCTTCCATATGCTGGGGTGTAGCAGGTAAGAGAAACTTTAGGTGGTGGGGCTAAAGCAACCTGTGGTAATACAAGTGGTAAAAGTAGAATTGAGGTTTGGTTGCATGGCCACTCTTTGGAGGCAACTGTTTACTCTAGTGAACTATTTCTTTAATGGCTAATAATGCTTCTATAGCCACAGTAGTTGAACATTTTGTACAAGAAACATATTCATATTTCAGGAATTATGGATAGTCTTGAATTACTTACTGTAAATGATAGACAAATGGTACCAGCATTTGCTCCATCTATAGAAATGTGAACTGTTTGTCAATTCTTATATTTTTGTTGAGATGTAGGGCACCATTTGCAATGAAGCTCATGGGAGAGATTAGTATTTTTTCCATGTTCTAACTTAAAAAACCTAACTTCAAAATGTCATTAAATTATTAATACAAATCTGTGCAGACTTATTTTCTCTTTGGGAGCTATAGTACAATAAGGGTGGGCGAAATTGTTTTAATAGTTCCTGTACTGCAAAATTATAGTGGCTCTCCCAATGTGATAAATATCTCTCCAGACCTTTTAAAAACCCTGGAATAGATATTGTCTTAATATATGGCTGGCCCTTCAAAATCAAATTCATAACCACATTTGGCAACAGGGCTACAGTTACAGATTGTTTTTGCCAACTATTCAGGTCCATTTTCCCATCCCTCCACCCTTTAGAAAATATCAACAAAGTAGAAATCATTCTGGACATAAATAAGGTGCCACCTCCAGTTCTTACATAACAGTTTTATAGCCTCAGAAAGGTGGGGGGGGGACACCCAGAAATGTCCTAGAACTAGCCTTTTTCAATAAGGTGTTTAAAAAAACACATTAAACGTTTTCTCCAATGAAGCAAAGGCCTTACTTCTTTTCTGTACTGCCTACAGTTTTATTTCCTTGTTGAAATGTGTCACTTTTAAAATTATGATGTTTTCTTAAGTCTACTACATTCACTTTCTAACCCCCTACAAAGGACATTTGGTTGTTTGTAGGGCAAACTGACCTTTAATATGTTATGAATAACATAAATTTGAAATTTGAAACAATGTTATAAACGTGATCTCTGGTAGTGTCTTACAGTGCAATCATAGGAAGAGTTACACCTATATAAGTGCATTTAGAAGGGTGTTACTCTGTTTAGGTTGTATTGTATATCTCTTCAGATCAGTACATTGGACAAGAGACAATCTAAGTCTAAAGACAGATGCCAGGCTCACAAAATAAGGCATGAGGAGACAATGAAGAAGCACTTCAGCATCAGGGAGTCCCTGATTATTACAAGAGTCAGACCCAGCTTAGATAAGATACTGCTGGTACACAGCCCACAACAACAGCTGCTGTCACAAGACTATCATTTTGGACAGTTAAGATTCATGTAAGCACAGTTTGGGGAGCTAATGAAAATAGGCCCGATCAACATGCTATAGGTATACACTATTATGGACTAGAGCTCATTTCACAGATGGAACACATTTTGTTGCTTTTCTTCAGAGATTTATAAATGCATGAACAATGCATCGAATGATATATAGTATTTCTATGATGGCACATTTTATTCCCTGTGCTTTATAAGCAAATGTTCTTACATTAATATGACTCATTTTATCATTCAGGTTTATACTTAATATAAAGTACTATAATATGTTACAATGTAACTCAAAACTGTGCAAATTTGCATCCTCCCTGTATAAATACAGGACCATGATAATGGCAAAGCAAAGTGTCAGCCTCTTAATGGTAGAGGTAGTTTAAAATATAGCTGTTGCTGATTGTATGCTATTTTACAAAGAAAGAGGAAGAAGTATCTCACTCTTAAAGTAAAAAAAAAAGACTTTTCTAGCTTCCACTATTTATGGTATGTTCCATAAACAGAATTTTCTGTGAATATCACTGGACTACAGAACAGTAGAGAGATGTAGTTATAGACAAGGATATCCATATCTGAGACAAAGCACATTATGCCTATGTTTTTCATTAAAAACTTAACTGGAAAAAGAGAACAGTAACGAAAACGAGAACACTTGCTAAACTGTCCAGTATTTGGGTTAAACAATTGGACTATAATTAACGCATAGCTGCAAAAGTTTACAGGCTGTCCATATGCTTTATGGGTTGTGGCACCAAAATTTTGGAGCTCTCTCCCCAGGGAGATTCCTCTGTCCCCTTCTGTTGCCATCTTTCACCAGGGCATGAATGCTTTTTTGTTTCATCTGGTGTTCCCTCAGTGATCCCCCTTTCTGACCAATGTTCTAATTGTTATTTTCATATTTTTGTATAAAGTTTAAGTCTAGCAGTATGTTTAAGACCAACAAAGTTTAATTATGGGTAGCTTTTGTGTACATGCATGAAATTTTATATCATTGGTCTGATGTAAGATATTCAGATAATTATAAGACTGCAAAACTTTTGCAAGATTTGGGTGTGCAATTCAAATTATTAAAACAATAATACATTTTCATTTTTCCTACAGTTTCCCAGATTTTAACTAGTCACAAAATTAAAATCAAAATACCTGAATTTATTTAAAGGGCCAATAAGAAATAATGAAATAATCAGTCTACCTTGCGTCTCAATAAGAAAGTCAATCTATAAATTAGGTAAATAAATAAAAGTTCAATTAATTTCGATTGCATAAATGTTTTAGGCAAAACATAAATATAAAATTTAAGATGCCATTATATCAAATTTGAAGTTTGCTTCTTTGACTTGACTTATCCAAAATATTTACAAATAGCTACTGGCAAAATATTTGCATTTAGCCATGGCTAAAGCCATTACTCTGATTTATGGGCAGCTAATCTGTGTTCTAACATTATCTTCAGCTCTTTTGATCTCTGTCTATGAACACACAGAAATCTTATCAGAAACAAAAGTGGTTACAGTGGTCCTTTTAAAGCATTAATGTATTTACAAAGGAGGCTCAAAGTAAGCATAGTAGGAAGACCCTGGATTCACACTGATGTATCCCAAAGGTATGGTAGTACCATACCTGGCTGCCAGCAGGCCTCTGCCACAGTTGGCCACTGGAGATAATGTGGTGTACTCACTATGCTGGCATAGAAAGAGGCATGCCTGAGGGAGTGGCATGAATTAGTTGGCTCCCTAAGCCCCTCCAGCTGGGGAATGCCCTTCACAAATGGAGTAAAGTTAGGCCAGCAAAAACAATAGTGCTGCCCACAGGGGCCCATGCAACAGGAAAGTCAAAGTGCTCTTCTCCCAGCCAAGGTCCTACCCACAAAGACTGGTGATGCTCAGAATGCCAGCTATAAGTACACTCAATCACATACACCTCAGTGGCTGAGCATACATCCCAGTCACAGTTTCCGCCTTCAACACTACATAAACCCATGCCAGGACATCACATGGCTCAAGTGGCAGGGCACACAGCACTTGGGTTGCCAAGTCCTAAGCTCTCGCCAGTGGGGGAAGGTGGAAGGGAGCTCTCTGGGAGTGGGGTGGTGAGGGCGATGTTGCTATTGGCAACATCCCCGACATGATGACTTCCGCATGATGTGATGACTTCTGTGTGACATCATTACACTGGGGATGTTGCACCAGATCGTAGCAGTTGGGGGGGGGCAGGAGCCCATGAAATTGGGGGATCCCCGCTCCCAACAGGAGTCTGGCAACCCTACACAACACTGGACTCTGTCTTTAAGGTTCTGGACAAGCACACTTAGTCATGCACTTTGGTGACAGGAAATACACAGAGAGGGCCCATCACCACAGATGAAGCACTTAGCTCCAACACTAACATCTCATTTCAGAACATCTCTGAAAATACACACTGATAGGGAAACTCCACAACCCCAAGGGGCAGAGCACCATACCCCCGGCAAATGAGCAGGGGCAGGAATCCAGCAATCTGCCTCACCCTTCTCTCTTGCACCTGACCTGGGTGCTGCCTCAACAATCCAGGCTCCTATAGCTGAGGCTAGCGATGTGCATCTATGGTGGCAACTGAAGCAGCTCGTTGTAGCAGTAGACCACATGGCATGCTATGGGGTATATTCCCAGGAATATATCCCTAGGAGTGCTTCCTACAGTGTTGATGGCTATAGGCTAGCATGGATGCTGGCAGCCTTATACTTGTCTTCAGCATGGTCTTTTGCCAGACTGCCCCACCCATCCAGGTGGGGAACACAGGGGTGTTTGGAACTGCACTTCATTGCACCTACAGCCACAGGACCCTTTGCAGTAGCAGCTGCAGCAGATGGAGTGCAACTCCAACCAGTTTAACTCCATTCAGGAGATGGGTAAGTGTTGATTGGATGGTCACCGCATGCACCCCAGAGGAGCAGCCCAGCAAGAGGAGAGCAGCTCTATGTCAGAAGACAGCACTGTACAGCCCATTAGGGCGCCATAAGCATGACTCTCCCGGTCATGGCCACGATGATATTTGTCAGGAACACCACCCATCATTGCCTGTGTCCGCGATCCTAATAGTACTTCCATAGCAGTTAAGTCATAATGAATAAAATGGGGCTGATGTCTGAGTAGAACTTCCTTGGATTGCTCTCTATATCTGTGTTTGGCATCTGAGCACGTGGAAGTCCAATGGGAGGAAACCTGGAAGAGCCAAAGGTCAGGCTGCTGCAGTCAGCATGGAGCCCACTGCTCCACATTAGGGCTGCCATCTCACCAGTTCCAGTCCAGCGCCTATGTCATCCCACCTGCTCAGCCAGTCATCTGGCATGGTCATTCCACTCACAGGCATGCTGTGATTGCTTGCCCTGTCTCCCCATAGCCTCTATTGTAGCCAGCCTCCTCAGCCCTGAACCCAGGGTGGTCTTTCCTGAGAGAGAGACAACCCAAAACGACCTCTGAACCTCCACCAGCAGTGCCCTCATGAAGCCAGGCTTGGCTTAAACACTGGCTTTTGCTGAGAGGCTAGGAGAACCACATGTTGGCTGAGAAAACTCAGGCTAAGTAAAGACTCTCCAGGCTGGCTGTGCTGCCAAACATCCTCCATGCAAGCAACACCCCACCACCACCACCCCGTCTATCCTGTCAGCTCAGTTCAAAAAAGACTAGAATGGGCAAGTCCCTGCCATTGCCTCAGGCATCTTTTACTGACCAAATGGCTAGTCTTTTGTCTATCAAATGTACAGGCAGGCAGGCAGGCAGGGCCGATGCCAGTTTTTTTGCACACTAGGTGAGGCTACCTTCTGGCACACACACACACACACACCCAGTGCACCCACTAATTTTCAAACATAAATGCATTTTAGGAAGAATGAAAAACACAAAATTTGAAACTTGGAGGCATGTAGCAAGTCACTTCCTTTGATACTTTGCAACACAGCATGGTGGAGCTAAAGATAGCACAGGTCAGCCACCAAATCCAAATCTGTAGCAGAAGCAGATTTTCAAACAAAGTCTCAATGAAGAAAAACAAGAAGTATAATAACCCATCTTGCTTATTTGGACCCCAAATTGCTATGACAAACCGATTTTTAAAAGGCATTGCTCCCCCCCCCCCGATTGTGGTTTCTCTAGGTGGCAGAAACTTGCTACAATCATGGTTTTGATATGCTCTTATGGAAAAGCCTTCTGGTTACCATTTTTATACACTTGCTATGCATCCAGCTGGGTGGCCTTGGGACAGTCACAGCTCTGTCAGAGCAGTTCTTGCAGAGGCCTCTCAGTCCCACAGTGAATGGTCTCCCATTCAGGTTCATCCTGCCACACATTAAGAAACAGCACTACTTTTGTCTGGCACCAGGGAAACTCCAGGCCACTCTATGGTTCCACAATTGACACTCCCAGCCACCCACCCAGCACCTGGCTTAATCCCATTATAGCTAGACTCTGCCCCTCTGAAAGTTCACTGGTCCCACCTAGGGCTTTTCCCCTCTGGAAGCCACACCTCCTGAGGCTCATCATTGGTCCAGGTAATCTTTTGTCTTCACCTGGGGCAAGCCTCTCAAGACCTCCCATTAGTCAGCATTTTCCCCCAAAGTCTATATCCGTCAGAGCACATGGCCTCAGATTTTGTGCCTCTGCCCTGTTGCCAACTGGCAGTCCACCCCTAAACCTCTGGGTTTAGGTCATAATCCCTTCTTCATGACCCCATGCACATCTGGACAGGTAGTATCACCCCATAACTGACCCCTCTATTAGCTATCAATCACCTCTGCTTTCTTAGTTCTGTATTGCTTGCTCTTTTTGAATGTTTAGTGTGCTTGTAATTAGGGACCTACTTTAATGAAGTCTATTTAATTTACTCTTCAAATCTGGACTCTTCCTACTGTGCTGGACCTCAGTATACAAGTACCTTCACAGTGCCTATGTCTCACACTCAAAGGGGCCATTGCTGCCACCAGCCCCCTTGTCCTTCAGCATTGTATACCCCTCTGGCCTATCCTGCTGCATATCTAACTTCCCCAAACAACAAGGCAGGCCATTGGTGGTAACACTATGTATTGCTAGCACAGGCATGGAGTCCATAGTGAACAGCCCCATTTTCCAGACCCCAGTGCAATTACCCTACTACTATTCAATTAATTTTGGTGCATTCTACAGCTTCATCCCTGTCTGGTTACTGTTGGGGAGATGAGCCTTCCTTCACACTCACACACTCTGATTGCTGCTGTATACAGCTCACATAGGCTGCTGTATACAGATCACATAGGCTTGTGGGGGCTGCTGTATACAGCTCACATAGGCTGGTGGGGGATGTCTGAGGGAAAATAGTTATTCTTTACAGCTGGAAGTTCTCTGGGTCTCACCATCCCCGCAGCAGTGCTGAAATCTGATAAATCATGCAGCTGGGGGGGGCAGGGAAGCTTGGGGTGGAATGACTGCTGAAGGACAAGGGGGCTGGTGGCAGAGATGACCCCTTTGAGTGTGAGACATAGGCACTGTGAAGGTACATATCAGTCAAAATGGTGGGTGACTGGGGCAGCCCATCATCTGGGTCATCCTGTTTTTCGTATGGATACCCTTCCCCAGTGAGGTATGGGGAGGTTGGGAAATACTTTGTTGGAGGTGCTGTTGCTGTCTCTTTGCATAGCAAAAGGGGCTTAACAATAGGCTGGAACTCAAATGCACATCCATAGGGCATCCTGGACACATTTGACTCCACAAATCTCTGCTGAAATTGCCATGTTAGCAGATATTTCATCCTGGTCTTCTGGTGCTCCATCTCGATGGGGGGGGGCAACATGACTACAGGGGAACATGGCCACTTCAGTGGGCACTGGTTGGCTGCCACTTCTTGATTGGTGGGTGTTGTCGGAGTTGCTAAGACCTCCGAAGTGCTCACTATGTAATCAGGGCCACACAGAGAGGTGCATGGAGATTTTTCTGTCCCGCAGAGTATCCACAGGGATCTGACCAGTAGCACCTATGCCATGGCAGGACCACATCAATGTAGCTGTGCTGTGGCCAATAGGTTCTCACAATGGGGACCATAAACATTAACAATTTTGAGGAGCAAATGGGGAACCAGAGAAATGAAGCACAGCTAACCAACATTAAAAAACCCTCTCAACCAAAATAGTTATGTAATTGATACCTGATCCTAATTAATCCCTGCTTCTACCATCTGCTTTCATACCTCTTTCATTCCTTTATAAAATGAAATGAATAGTGATTTGTCTGGGTTAGGGAAGATACAAATATGGTCATTCTCTCCTGTTTGTTCTTTTCAGTGCCCTGATATGCTGACCCATAGCCATGGCTGGGCATTTGGGGGCAGAGCCTCCACCACCACCAAGGAGCCCTGCCCCACCACTTGAGGATGCCAGATGATCCCAGACACCCTCAGCCCCAATGTACCTAACCCAACAGCAGCAGCAAGGTTGGGAAAAGAAAGGGAAGCTGCCCTGCAGCTTCTCGTCAGTTTCCCTCCTGCTGATCAGCTGTTAGGTTTAACAGCTCATCAGAAGGGATTGAAACTGACCAAAAGCCGCGGGGCAGCTTTCCTTTCCTTCCCCAGATTCTTGCTGCTCCAGGAGGCTGGGAACAGAAAGGAAAGCAGCCTTGCTGCTTTTGGTCAATCTCACTCCCCTCTGATCAGCTGTTAGACCTAACAGCTATTTGTCAAGGAGTGAAACTGACCAGCAGTGGCAGGGCAGCTTTCCTTTCCTTCCCCAGATTCTTGCTGCTCCAGGAGGCTGGGAACAGAAAGGAAAGCAGCCTTGCTGCTTTTGGTGAATCTCACTCCCCTCTGATCAGCTGTTAGACCTAACAGCTATTTGTCAAGGAGTGAAACTGACTAGAAGTGGCAGGGCAGCTTTCCATTCCTTCCCCAGCCTCCCCACAGCAGCTGGGAGGCTGGGAAAGGAAAGGAAAGCTGCCCTGCCGCTTCTGGTCAGTTTCACTCCTTGACCAATAGCTGTCAGGTCTAATAACTGATTGGAGGGGAGTGAAATACAGTTCAGGTTTGAAGAGCTGAAATTCATGTTTATTTTATTTTTATTTGATGATGTGTCTGCCCCACAAGAATGAAATATGCCTCACAAGCCAAAAAAATCCTGGCTACGGGCTTGCTGATATGTTTCCAGGCACACAGGACCTTTGTATCCAGCTTTCTTCACTCCATGGGGGGGGGGGCAGGATCATCCTCCTTTTTAGTACAGTTAATTAAAAACAGATAAAACAGTGATTGAAATCCTCCTATTCAGAAGTTTTGCTGTTTACCCATGAGACCTTGGTATACACCCTTTTACTATATTTAGAGGTAAAAAGCAATCTATTTAAATGTTTGGGGGCAAATCCACTTCAGAGCATTATTTTCTCAAGTTAAAAGTTTCATTATTATCTTGCTGGATTGTGCACTTCAGTTGCAAATCTGCTGGCACATCTCATGAAACACTTCAAGTAGATGAAGTATATGTTGGAAATCACAACTGAAGCATTCTGTGCCCTTAAGAATGCTAATGATTCAAAACTGCTATAGGCAACATCTTTGTCATAGTCTTGGTTAGATCACTTTTCCAAACAGATAGATATATTCCATCATGTAATTTTGAACTTTTTCTGACCCTGTTAAATAAAAAAGGGCTACAATTGAGAACAAATGTTTGGTAAGAAAAATATTTGTGACTCTGGATTTGCAAAGTAGGGAATGTTTAAATTATACAAATTAATTTTAGTAGACATTTTGTATGCATCACCAAAGGTAGATATCAGGCCTAATTCTACTCTCGCATCTGCTGGTTCAAAATCAACAGTAACTGTTGACTTATTCTAGATTTACCCCAGCATAAGATTATAGCAGAGTATTAGAGGACTACACTGTAAACTAATTCTACTCTCGCATCTGCTGGTTCAAAATCAACAGTAACTGTTGACTTATTCTAGATTTACACCAGCATAAGATTATAGCAGAGTATTAGAGGACTACACTGTAATTTGGAAAATGCAACTTTGTGATTTAGCTTTAAGTCTGGGGCACATCCAAAATTTCAACAGAGATAACAATTGCTGGACATTTATCTGTGACATTCACCAGTGGTTCTGACAAAATAGTAAAAAACATATTTCAAAAGTTATTGTTCACATCACCAGAAATACCCCCCCTCCATGGACTGTTATGTGTATATGGTGGACTGATCAGGGTTTGTGCAACAAACTGTAGCCAACACCTCCCCAAATAGGTTATGATTCCAAATATAGCTAAATTGTGAGCAGCAACATGCTGAGTATACTAATGAATAGGAGGCAATTACCTGACCATGAAGCACTGAAATTACAAAAAAGGGAAGCAATTCATAGAATCATAGAGTTGGAAGGGATCGCCAGGGTCATCTAGTCCAACCCCCTGCACCAGGAAAATTCACACAAAAAACCCAGTGACTGCTGTTCCATGCCCAGAAGATGACAAAAAACCTCCAGGATCTCCAGTCAAACTGGCCTGGTGAAAAATTGCTTCCTGACCCCAAAGTGGTGATCAGCATTTCCCTGGGCATGTAAGAAAGGGCCACAAGAACTAAGCACTGATGCAACCCATCCTGCCCTTCCTCTCATGATCTGCCTAAGTTCACACAATCAGCATTGCTGTCAGATGGCCGTCTAGCCTCTGTTTGAAAACCTTCAAAGAAGGAGAGTCCACCACCTCCCAAGGAAGCCTGTTCTACTAAGGAACTGCTCTGTCAGGTAGTTCTTCCTAATGTTTAGCTGAAAACTATTCTGATTTAATTTCTGGTCCAACCTCATGTGGTAACAGAAAACAACTCCTTACCATCCTGTATATGACAGACCTTCAGTCGTCTCCTCTACAGGCTAAACATTCCCAGCTCCTTCAACCTTTCCTCACAGAACTTGGTCTCCAGGCCCTTCACCATCTCCGTTGCCCTTCTCTGGACACATTCCAGCTTGTCTATATCCTTCTTAAATTGTGGTGCCCAAAACTGAACACATTACTCTAGGTGAGGTCTAACCAGAGCAGAATAAAGTGATACTATCACTTAGCGTGATCTGGACGCTATGCTTCTTCACATTTGCCTTTTTAGCTACTGCATCACACTGCTGACTAATTCTAAGTACACTGTACTGATTCTAAGTACACTGTCTCAGAAATAACTTCCACATCTGTCAGTCAACTGTCAGTCAACTGTATTTCAAAACATAAGTGGTTGGGATGTTTTCCCCACCCTAGCCCTAAATATAGTGGGTTGGATTCAAAGACTCCATCTGCTAAATAAGAGCCTATCTCCAATTAATGTTGTTTCCATTCACTTTCCATCTCACTTAGCAGAAGGAAACAGCTGGACTCAACCTATGCAACTGAAAATTACATCTCGATTATATGAATTTAACCCCACCCCTTAGTGCATGTCCTTCGTATTGCAACAAAGTGTGTAATTACAGGGAAATAAATATGAATCTTCAGCAAAAATGTAACTTGGGTCTCTCTAGTCCAACACTTTACTACACTATGCTGACTCTCTGGATCTTCATGTGGCCCTTCGGGTAAGTTATAGTCCTCATGAGATTCAGTTTTGGACTATACTGGCTGGCCCCATTACACTTGCAGAAGGCATAAATCCTCATATTTGCTCAGAGGTTGCCATAGGGAAGTTATAGGGCTGTAGTATACCTCTGTACCACTGCTACCATCAACAATGCATGGTTTCCAAAGGTCAAAATGAAGAGCAGAGCACCAGCAGGCTGCAGGGTTATGAACAGAATGCCTTGTTCTTTGCTATAGTAATTCTTTCCCATACCGAGGAGCCAGTTTAGAATTCTGTGTTCTCATCCCATGTTTCTCTCCAACAATTT